>NC_036657.1:6545304-6645683 GCF_002806865.2 Cucurbita pepo subsp. pepo
AAAAAAAAAAAAAAAAAAAAAAAAAAAAAAAAAAACCCACAAACTAAATATAGAGGGAAAAAGCTAAACACAGAGGTAAATACAGAGAATTACAGAGAGGAGTAAAACGGAGAAAAGCTGTATTACTTTCTTATACAACAGTATGAAAAATAAGATTTGTAATAAAAATATAATTATAGATATATAACATTTCGGACTTTTAACAATGGACCAATGTAAATTAGAGAAATAATGTTGTAGAGTTCAAACCTGAAACTAATGTCATGGGCTCATATAGGTTGACTCGGATTTCAACGGACGAAATCGAACTTTAATTAAAGATATATTCGTGACAACGACTTAAGTTGGCCTGGTAAGTGACCTTACTATCGGCATGGTTATGATATGATACATTGTATGCTAGATTATTGTGCTTAAGTTCGAAATCATGTGAACGTGAATGTATGTTATTTATGCTGCTTAGTTGATGTGTTATAAATGCATGTGACGATGTGTGGCCCTTGTACGATTATGGCTTGTTGTATGAATATTGAAATGTAACTGAATGAATTGTATAACATGAAATACGGTAAATTGCATGATACATAACCCCGCTAGGAATATGTATGATATGTAACGAAATGAGAATGAGAATGACATGTAAGCATGAAAACGTGGCACGGGGTTATGTTCATTAAATGATGGTTGTAGGACTAGTGGGAGCTCATGCATATTGTGTGATCATGCATTTGGGGGGATACCCCTATCCCATCACGAGGATACAGACGCGTACATCCAAATGGCAGGACAACGATCGTTATGTTCTGCATAGCGCTACCGTGACGGTTTTAGTTTTAACGGGTCCCGGTGGGCCTCCAGAGCATGCCCACCGGCTAGGGATAGTGGCCCAGCGGTGTGCGAACTAGCTGGTGAGCCCATACTCGCACGTATGGGCTGCGTGTAGAGTATATGATACACGTCCACAATTACCTGTTAGGATTACACCGTAGGGAAAACGAAACGAAACGAAAGATACGTCCCATCATTTCATTGCATGTGATTGTTGCATTTAACCCCAATAGTGGGGTCACTTACTGAGTATTTCTTTATATACTCAAGCCATGTGCTACTACATTTTTCAGGTTAAGGCAAGGCATTCCTGTACGGCTGACGACGACATCGCAACTCGAGATCATGGCACATGCATAGGATATTGGTATTTATTTTCTTAGACTTAGGATAGAATATGATGTTTTAAACTTAAACGCTTATTTATTTTATTTCGAGTCTTTTGTTGTGTCGTTTTAAAGATATTTTCGAAACACGTAAGTCCATGGCTGTGTTTTAAGATAAAGGTTATATTTTATGGAATTTAAATGAAGTCTTCCGCATTCAATGTTTATGGTATGTATACCGTAGCGACCTTAAATTAAGTAGAAAATTTCGGGTCGTTATATGGATCTTCCACTAAATTAACCAATGTGGGACTCGCTCCCGTGAATTCAAGGAGATTATTTAAAATTAGTGGGTGAATTAATACAAATTGAATCGAGTGTAAGGATTACGACGATTATTTACGTTTATTGTATAATTTAATGAAACCGAAAGTTTACAGGGAGAGCAATACATCCGCTTATGGTAACAATAGATTTTTCCTAAGTATAATTGGACGAAGACATCCAAATTGCTTCTTAGGAGTAGAGAGCTTTTAGGTTTGAATCGATTTTTTAGACACATCGCTAGCAGATATTGTCCTCTTTAGGTTTTTCCTTTCGAATTTTCCCTCAAGATTTTTAAAACGTGTCTGCTATGGAGAGCTTTCCACAGTCTTATAAAGAATATTTCGTTCTCCAACCCAACCGATGTGGGATCTCACAATCCACCCCCCTTTGGGCCCAGCGTCCTCTCCGATACTCGTTTCCTTATCCAATCCATGATGTGGGATCTCACAATCCACCCCCCTTTGGGCCCAGCGTCCTCTCCGATACTCGTTCCCTTATCCAATCCATGATGTGGGACTCCAAAATCTACTCTTCTTGGGGCCCAGTGTCTGACTCTAATACCATTTGTAACAGCCGAAGCCCACCGCTAGGTGATATTGTCCGCTAGGGAGAGATTTACACACCTTATAAAAAATACTTCATTCTATTCTCCAACCTATGTGGGATCTCACAACATGCCTTTTAATATCATTAAACCAATGAATTTCATACATAACCTCGAGAAATTATAGCAAAGAAAGTAGATTTCTTAAAGAATTATTTTTAGTTCCATAACAAATAAGGTTATAATATGAATACATTGATAAAATTAAACAAAATAAAGAAAGTATATATATGAGCTTCTACTCACTATTGAGTTATAAATTTTGTTAAAACATAAAAAGAATCAAAAAGAAAAAGATGGATTTGATGGGTAATCTTTGGACATTATAGTAAAAATGAGACTAAAATTATACACATAATTATAGCATAATGCATGGTTATGTCGGCAAAGGTTGTCGTGTAATTATGATACCTTGTCCCCTCACTCTTTTATATGTTTTTTCGCTACAACAATTATGTATGGATGATCCATTAATGTGAATATTCGATACCCTCTCTCTCTCTCTCTCTCATAATTATATTAATTATGATTACTATTATTCCCACATAACATGCCTAACATAAACAAATATATATTGAGTGGACAGAAAATTATTAGTTTAAATTTGAACTTTTAACCTACCTATTTCAAACCCTAAATAGAAACACTTCTAAATTTCTATTAATGAGTAACAATCTTTTAACTCTCTACCCCTATTCAATCCTTTCTAATCATTACGTTTGTCACATTCGTCTTAGTTGACTTTTAGGGTATAGAAGGGTAAAGTTTATTACTTCGATCGAAACGTTATTCAGCGGGGTCAATTTAACGTTACTATCACATATGAAAGAGAGTAAAGCTGTGAGATCACACAACAGGTGAAGAGGGAACGAACCATTTCTTATAAGAGTGTGGAAACTTCTCCCTAGTAGACGCATTTTAAAACTATGAGGTTGACGATTATACGTAATAGGTCGAAGTGAACAATATCTTCTAGCGGTGGACTTGAGTTATTACAAATGATATCATAGCTGAACTTTGTTTGAATGATTAATAATGAATAAAGAAAGGTGATATAATGTTATGGCATTGGGTGTCCGATGCTTGAGTTTGCCACTTCCGAGGAATATATGGTGCACGCATGTCATGTTCACATGAGCGACATGTTTCCATCCGGCCTAATATAATGCCAAAAAGAAAAGAAAAAATTGGTAAGGTGTCATAGAAATAGTATCCCTCACTTATATACCGATGATCTTCCATTTAATTAGTGAGTTGAGTTGAGTTGAGTTGAGCTCCAAAATGTCACTAAAAATGTTGATTCACAGTGTCTTACTGGATGTCTTATCTTTATCTGAAAAAGAAATAACATATGACTTTGAGCATGACGGTCTCGTTGTATGGATGACAATAATGACCCATGCCCAAAATTATAAATAGATATTAAATATCGTGTAGTATAGCGATATAGAGCCTTATTGTATATAATATATTCATTCACATGGGTGCCTAGAATTCGGCACCTAATGGTTCATGTATTCTTTGCGACATGGTCACATTAGTTACTTCTCGTTCCTAAGAGTGAAGGTTATCCCCCACAAACTAACTCAATATAGAATTTCTCCAAGCAAAATACATTTAACTATGGAGTTTTTATGATTGAGCCACCGAAAAGGAAGGTGAATTTTGTTGGTATAGGTAGTAACTTTCATTTTTTTTTTTTTTAAGTCTTTCTTAACCATTTTATTTTTAGGATCGCTCTCATTTAGATTCATTTATGTATTGCTCCTTTACTCGGGTGTCATAGCAACATAACCTTATCGTGCAAAAGGCAATGAGAGGAGAATTAGATTTTTTATTTATTTGTTCGTTTTTATTTTTAAGTTTAATTTTGTACTTCGTCTCAAAAATCCCTCTATAAATTTTCAAAAAAATTCAATAATACCATTAAAGTTTTAAAAATACTTAATTTTGGATGGAAAAGGTGAATAATTTATTTCAAAAATACCCTTAAACTTTGAAAAGTTTCATTATATCTTTCAATTTAAAAAAAAAATCAAAAATATTATAACATTGGTACTATTTTTATAAAATACCCATTAAATTTTAAAAGTAGCATTATTGTCTTTTTTAACCCTTATAAAAAAAAAGTTAAAATAAGTTATTACTATTAATATATGGACGAAAATCATCTCTCTACACCTCATAAATAATCTCCGAACTTTTTAATATTATTTTTGAAAGTTTGTGAGTATTTTTGTGAGATCACACATGGTTGAAGAGCGGAACGAAACATTCCTTAGAAAGGTGTAGAAACTTCTCCCTAACAGACGCGTTTTAAAATCATGAGGTTGACGTTTATATATAATAGGTCAAAGTAGACAATATTTACTAGTAGTGGGCTTAGGTTGTTACCATTTTTGAAACGTAGTATTAAAGTTTTGTATATAAACTAACGATAAGATATTTTTTAACTTTTCTGCAGAAAATTTTTGAAATTTTTGAAAATTCTATTGTATTTTTTAAATAAAATACACACGTATTTTTATTAATTTAGCCTAAAATAAAGACGAACATTGTTAGAACTTTGGAAACTGCAATAATGAGTTTATGATTTTTGGCAAATAAAAGATGGTATATCCAAAGTTTCATCCTTAATGTACAATATCTTTTTACCCTTTTCACAAATTCGGGGTTAAATTACATTTTTCCCCAATGGTTATTTAATAACAGTAATAATAAATAACAGTAAAAAATAATAAGAAGAAAAAAGTGAAGCAGTCTGTCACGTCATATGATTATAATTTTATAATAAATGTATTATAAATATCATATTATCATCTTCAAATTCATTAAAAAAAAAAAAAAAAACATTATGGGATATTCCAAAAAGAGTAACAAATTTCATTAGCGTAAAAAACATATGTTTTAATTTAAATAGTCAACTATTATAAATAGAAATAGCCCGGGAAGGAAGGGATAGGGAAAGCTTCCCTATTCCCATCACTGTCTCCTATTTCAATTCTTATTCGTGCAAAATTTTTCATTTATTTTCATTGGAATCAAAGTGGAGATTCTTCAGGATGAATTTGCATGGATCAAGTTCCCCGTGGTCTTCAATACTTATATGTAAGCATATATGTATGCATGCGCGTATATATATATATATATATAAAGTAAGGCAAGATGGGGATGGGAAATATAGTCTATGCAACGACTCAAGCCCACCGCTAGCAGATATTGTCTTCTTTTGGCTTTCTCTTCCGGCTTCCTCTCAAGGTTTTTGAAGTTTCTCATTTGAATATTTGCTACTACCACCAAAATCTGAATTGATGGCGGCTCCGCTCAAGCTTTGCGACGACCACCATGCCCTCCTACTCATTTGGGCCTAGCACTTGCCCCGACGACTGGGTATAGGTCATGCGCTTCAGCATCATCCATTTTCTAGGCTTGTTGATTCCGCAGGTGAGTTGAGAATGAAAAAAAACTTTATAAGGGTGTGGGAACCTCTCCACATTAGTCGTGTTTTAAAAACCTTTGGGGAAAGTTTGAAAGGGAAAACTCAAAGACAACAATATATGTTAGCAGTGGGCTTGGGATATTACAGTCTTGTCCTTAGCCTCGTTTAACTAATGGAGAGAAAGTCCTTTTTGCTTTCTCCCTCATTCCCCATTTAAACTAGAATTTCTTACTGAACACCGACACACTAGTTAAATGAACATCTATAATTACAAAGGTGAGATCTCACATTGGTTGGAGAAAGAACCAAACATTTATTATAAGGGTGCGAAAACCTCTTCCTAGCAAACGTGTTTTAAACCGTGAGACTAACAACGATACTTAACGGGGGAAATTGACAATATCTACTAGCGGTGGACTTGTATTGTTACAAATTATATCAGAGTCTGACACCGGAAGGTGCACCAGCGAGGACACTAACTCCCAAAAAGGTGGATTACGAAATCTCATATCGGTTGAAGAAGGGAACAAGTCATTTCTTACAAGAGGAACGAAAGATTCGTTATAAAAGTGTGGAAACCTCTCCTTATAAACGCTTCTTTTTAAAATCGCAAGATTGACGACAATACGTAACCGATTGTTACAACAAATACAAAAACGGGTCTCAAAAATGGGATCGGACCCATTGGTAGGAGTAACAGGGGTAGAGAGAGGGAGAGAGATATTGTATAAAAATACAAAGTAGGTTGAGTGTGATTAGGTTTTGATGCATACACTTCCCGCCTTTCTCGCCCAAATCTGATTCCCATTCCTCTGTTTATTCTTCTGTTTATTCTTCTCCTATTCCCTCTTTCTGTCCAAACTCTAGTCAAAATTTAACCCCAATCCAACCCCCACCCCATACCCTCCTTTTTATAACATCTTCCCCACTTCAATCTCTCATAATCCCACCTCCATTCATTTCCTCTCTGTAGCTCTCTGTTTCTCTCTGTTTCTCGCTACCTCCATGGATACCCAGCGCACCCCTGTTCTAACTTCCCCTTATTTCTTGCAATCAAAGGTCAGATTCCGCCTCTGTTCTTCATTTCTTCCTTGTTTCTTTGGTGGGTATTCGCCAGATTTTTGAAATCAGTCTCTGATTTTGAGATTTTGTTTTTGGCAGAACATTGATGAGCTCCGGCATTCGCTTCTCTGCACAACTATGGAGCTGGAACAGACCAGAATCGCAGCTCAGGAGGAGCTGAAGAACAGAGATGATCAAGTTTTATACCTCAAGAATCTGTTGAATCAAGCCATTAGAGACAGAGATGAAGCCATTGATAAATCCAATAAGCTTCTTCTCCAAAATCTCTTCTTCCATCCTCCTCCGACGACAATTGACGACGACCCCACAACCAGAGGATCCGATTCCGACGAGAGTATTGTTTCCGTTTCATCTCCCGTTCCTCCGCCGTTGGAAATCACCGATTGGCTCCCGGAAAAGCCATTGCCGGAAAAGGGTAAGCTCTTACAAGCCGTCATGAAGGCTGGTCCTCTTCTCCAGACGCTCCTCCTCGCCGGACCACTTCCTCAGTGGAGACATCCGCCGCCGCCCCTTGAATCTCTCCACTTACCGCCGATTCCAATCCCACTCCCTACACCGCCGCCGCCGCCGCCGTCGCTTGCCACTAATTGTGGGAGTATCAACAAAAAGAGAGCTATTTCTCTGTGCGTGGAATCGGATTCCCCATCAGCAACCAAATTCCAGAGGCTCGTTTTCCACTGACTTTCAAAAACCCAATTAAATTAATCCCCACTAATACATAATTTCATATAAATAGCACCAAGAACTTGAAATTACAAACAAAAAAAAATTATTCGTGCTTCATTTTCGAGTCGATTTGAGAATAGTTCGACTAGTTTGATACTTATATTCAGGAACGAGGTTCGAATTTCTACCTTCCCGAGATTGTAATAGTAAGTGATAGTTTATTAGTGTGCGAGTTTTAAGAGAGATTGAGGGTGTGGAGAGTGGTTAGCATAGGGTCCTACGAATCAGAATGAGGATATTTGGTGGTGTGTGATTTTGTATGGATTTGTATATCAAAAGATTTAGAAGAAGATTGATTATATTAATTTAATCTCTTTTATGCTTTTTAATTAATTGACCAATTACTTTAATTCTAGCTTTGATTATTTTAAGAATTTAGAAAGTCGAGATTTAGAAAATTTTCATCCGAGCTAAGTTTAGGTTCGAAAATTCTAGGAGTGTTCATATCGTTCATAATTCGAACAAGCTAGACTACTCAACCCAAACTATTCCGATTATGTTGAGTTAGATTTTTTTTCGGTTTGGGTTGAGTTAAATTTTTGGAAAATTGAAAATTTTGATTCAGTTTGCGGTTGAAATTTGTCGAGTCAACCTGAGTGACTCGAAAATAAGGTTATAACTCAATCCTACCATTGTTTTTTTTTTTTTTTTGAAGTAGAATAGTTAACGTTTGTGGTTGACTCGACCCAACTCAACCCTACCCTACTTAAAATATTAAAGATTTGTAACTGATGTTAGTGATATGTTGTGACTTATAAATGTTTGATATTTTAACTTTATGAGAATATGATTATTAACTCTGTTCTGATTATTTGGGTTACCAACTCAACCAACCCAAAATTTCAAATGGGATAAAAAATAAATTCAATCCAACTCAACTCGTGTACACCCTTAGCAAACTCTGCCTCCAAACATGTAAGAGTCAACCGATGGAAAAAGGGTTAATTATGGTTTTTAATATGTTCCGAGTTCATGAATTTTTAATTTTGTGTTTAATAAACTTTTGATTTTTTTATTAAAAAAAAAAAAAAAAAAAACTAGACGTATCAGTCGCAAAATTTAAAGATACGTACTATTAGATATCGAATTCCATTTTATTTAATAGATTAGTTAATTTAAAAAATTCCAAATATAATTACTTTTAAAATTTAATAACTTAAATATTTGAAATTTTGGAAAAAATGAAAGATATTGAAAGGGAGACAAAGTCTTAACTAAATGACTCGACCTGGTTCGAAACTCTCAACGTCTAAGGAGTAAAGAGTTTTATCTTTTTTGTTATGTTAAGACGAATACTTTAAAGTGGGCGAATAATGGGTCGATTTAGATGTCATTATCGTATCTTATTAGACAAAGAGATGTCTATGGCCCATTTGCTTTCTTGATTAAGAGTGTTAAGGACATTTGGGCTCAACACAACTTCTAATCCTACCTATAGTAATTGGAAAACGACCATCTTTTTTATGATTGGATTTGAATGTGACTTGATGATCCTGGTGAGAATACGTGAAGAACTTAAAGTTCTTGCCCAATAAACCAAGATTTGGTTTGTGCATACACATGGGTTCGGAGATTAGGTTTCTATGTTCGATTTCAACACATGGGGTCTCGTCATTCTCATGCATCTCTTGCGACATAGTTAGGTTACTTACTCCCCTTGCGAGGTCACCTAACATACAATTTCTCAAAGCAAAACATGTTTAACTACTTGGCAAAGGAGAATTACATAAATGAACTGAGATCACATGTAAATGAGAACCTTAATAATCGAAAAAAAAAAAAGAAGGAAGGAAGTTGTCCCATATTAGTAACGTTGAGAAGTGGAGAGTTAGACTTCACTGTAAAAGAGAGATCCATTGGTTCCTTTCATCCTACTTGAGCGATTCGAAGCCAGGCAAACAATATATTTTATGACGGCTCTAAGCCGACATTTCGGTTAATTCGGCTTGGGTCTTATACGCTCGGACCCTATCCTATTAATTTCAACTCTTTGGAAGTGTTTAAAGTTAGTATGATTAGTTTAAATTATTTTATGCAAAATTAGGTTTAGTAAATATAAATTATTTTATCTGAGCCAATTGTCATAGTAGAATTCTAATTTATGATTGTCAGTGTTCTTAGGTAGAATTAAATTTCAACCGTGATAAATCAAATAGAGACCTTGAGCGTATTCATAGTAAAAGTTCTCTCATCCATGAAGCCTTTTGTATTCCCTCGTCGCAGTTGAACCTCGAGAGTCGGAGTAAACTAAACTGTGAACGTCAACGTGCACCTATTCGACCAGCTAAATCCATGGGGTACATATACGAGCCCGCCTAGGTTCTTGAATTGTCACAGCCATAAGAGAAGGCTCATCAGAGCACGTGGTGAGCGAGGGGGTGTGCCTAGAGAAGAATCGAAGGAAGGAGAGAGAAATTGGAAAAAAACCAACAAGTGGTCCATAAGAAGAAGCCCACGCGTCAGCCTTGGACTCGGATTCGAATTTGGGTAAGGTCCAGTACCCATGAGGCGCAGCCCAGTTGCCACAAATCACGCACCCAAATTGTTAGTGACTTCACTCAATTTTGAAACCACATGTGCTCTTGACCTGCATACCCGACTCGACCCGATGATGTGACCCGCACCTCTCCGCTTCGACTTGACCCAACTCTGCTTGGCTCGGTGGCTTCCTCGGTGCATTTGGCTCGATTTGATTGTTTTGGGCTCCGTTTTTGCTATGTGGTTCTTAAGTTGATTTTGACATAATTGGAAGCAATCGAGGATAACCACTATTTGGTCAATTTAAATTATTTTAGCCAAAAACCGAGTTAATCGACAGTGTTAGATAAAGCGAATTGCATGTTATACCTTAACCGATGTTGTAGGTCCTCATAGGTTGATTTAGATTGCAAAGAATAGTTTCGAACTAGCATAAAGTATAAGTTAATAACCCTGGTTTAGACGAGTAAGTGACTTCACTCTGACTTAGTTAGACAACTTGTGTAATGTATGATGATGTGTGTCTTGTGGCCCCTACACGCGTCATGATTATGATTCTTAGCAGGTGCGATGTGATGCAATGCTATATTATGTTATGTCATGTTATAAATTATGTTATGCAGTGTTATGTCATGTTATATATTGTGATAATGTATAATGCATAAACCTCCTTATACCACGCCATTTAAACTATGTTAGCACGATTACTCCATGCTTATGAGTCATGAGGAAGCCATATAGGTTAACGATAAAAGATATGACAATTACTATGTACGTATGTTTCAGTGGAATTTTGACTTGTATCATAAACTTATGTCGTGATTTTAAGATATGAGAACCTCAATATTTTCCCATTATGATTAGTACAGACACGTACCTTACGATATCTATGTCCGCCATGATATTATGTGAGGTCTTTCCTTCTGTGACAAGCATTCGCTAGCGTGACGAGCCAAGTCCATAGGGTACATATATGCTATGCTCTTCGTAACAATATCGTTATAATAAATTTATTATGAATATTTAAGTTCATGTCTGCAAAATCATATATAATTTGCTATATTTGCAAATTCTTAAAAAAGAATAGCTCAAACCGGAAAACAATATATGGTTGAGATCTAAAAACCGAACCGATCGGTTCTATGATTGGTTGGATATTGGTTTGGTTCAATGTTCGGAAAAGAAGAAATTTCTACATTTTATATAGCAGCTTTCCCCATCCTATGCTCTTTCACTCTCTCGCTCACAGTTGACTGCGCGACCTCTCTCTCCGGGTAATCTTCCTCCCATATTTCAGAAGTTTTTATCTCTTTGATCTATACCCTAGGGTTCTTCAAACCTTCGTTTTTTTGTGTCAAATTTCATATGAATTGACCGTGTAAATGTAGGAATTGCGTGATCTGTGGTATTGATAGGATCATATATTGATGTTTCTTCACTACTGCGCTTTTGCAGCAATGGCCAGAAACCTAGTTCCATTTCTGGTGCTACTTTTTTGGATTTCGATCTGCCAAGCTGCTAGCATTTTTCAGCCGATCTCAGATTCACATCGAAATGCGGCTCTGGAGCTCTTCCGGCCTACTGATGGAGTATTCGGAAGGTACTAGGAAATTTTGTGTTTATTTATTTATTTTCTCTTTGAGTTCGGTAGATTTCGCGCAAAAGACGTGGCCGTCAAGTTCTTCGACATGGCCTCTTTGGAAAAATGGTTCTAATCTCCCCTCTTTGCTTTCTTGTGATTTCTATCGTGTGAGAGCAGTAACATTCTGTTTCGGATCTGAGAGTTGTTTTTCTTTTTAATATAAATTCGACCATCAATATTTTTTTTACATCAACAAGCTACTTTTCCATTACGACGTCTGTATTTTTAACCAAATTGCCTTTCATTATAGCTTTGTGAAGGAGGTTTCATTTGTGATGCAATTAACAAGCCCTAAAGGAAACCTCTTAAGGTCTTAATTTATGGATTCTGACAAACTTTTCAAGTACAACGTGTTGAGTTTTCTCTAAATTGAAAGGCCTCCTTCAACCTCAACGTGCAAAACTTGGGAAGAGGGAGACTAGTTAATTCTTTCAATGGAAATTTGTTCCCTTGCAGACGATATTCGAATTAGTTTCAAGAACATGATACAATCTGAATATAGTGACGTGTTATTCTCTAAAAATTCAGGATGCATGCACGATAGGCACCCAACAGTTTTTATACTCATATATTTGAATGTATTTGCACTGTATATCGATTTTTTGTTACAACTCTGGGAGTTTTATTGCTTCAAATTTGAACACAGCATGTTGAATTTTTTTCGAATAGTAAGGCCTCCTTCAGCCTTGATTTGGAAATCTTGGGAAGATGAAACTAGTTTTTTTGAATGGAAATTTACTGCCATGTTTATGTTATACGAAATAGGTTCGTGGATATAATACGATTTGAATATCATGGCATGTAATTCTCTAAAAGTTTAGGATGAATGCATAGGAGGAACACAGCAATTATAACATATTAGTTCATACATACATGCATGTTACGTTCATTACATGTTTACATTTTAAATTAATTGGTAAATAAATATAAAATATAAAACATTTATGAGATATTTGTTGAAAATAATTATAGATTTCTAATGTAAATTATTATTACTAGGGTTTTGAACTCTCACAGAATTATTGTTGTAATTTTTCTTGTAGAATAGCGCTTTTGAATTGGTGGTTTTGGTCCTGGTTTTGTTTATGTTCTTTTTTTCCATGAGCATTATTATGTTTGGTCTCCAGTTGTACCCTTGTTTTTCCTATTCTTCTTAGTTTTGTTTTTCCTCTTATCAGCTTGGAAGAGACACATGAAGCATTAAGAACATTTGACATTCTTGGAATTCAAGAGAAGCCTGATATTAGTGCTGCCACTTGCAAGTCTGTATCAGAGGCTCTTGGTTCATCTGCAGCTCTAAAGGATCTGTTTTATGCTCTGAGAGTTAACGATGCTTTGAAATGTGAAATTAAGGAGGAAATATATGAGGTATTCTTATATTCTTGGTGCTCTGTTTCTAAGCGCTTGTTTGAGATTTCTTAATCTTTTTTAGATACTACGTTGCAAATTAATTTTTTTATAAAAAAAATCATTTCTATTGTTTTTTAAGTTTTAAAACATTTTGTAAAAGATTCTTTTTTGGAGGGGGGGATAAGAAACAAGACTTGTATTATTGACAAAAGCTACAAAAGGAGGATGATATATCCCCACTAAGTTAAGGGGAATACAAAAAAGATACTCAATCAACCAAATATGCATCATATCATGATTACAAATATTGTTTTGACAAGGGATGCTATAAAACACACCGAATCCCCGAAATCATCAAAATAACTCTCATCCCCTTGAAATACTCTTTGCTNATATTGTTTTGACAAGGGATGCTATAAAACACACCGAATCCCCTAAATCATCAAAATAAATCTCATCCCCTTGAAATACTCTTTGCATCTTTCAATTCAAAGCCTCCAAAGACGGGTTGCCACTGTATTAGACTATGGAGTTCTAGCATGGCCTTTGAAGATTGGAATAACAAGAAGTTGAAGTAGAACTTCAAGGCCTACTAGTGAAGCATCACATGACATCAGATTCAGAATAGGACTGTGCAACAATACATGAAAGAAAAGGCAGGAGAAGAATAACTGGGCTGGATCCTCCAAATCTGATTTGCACGTAACAGACCAGTTTGGGGAGAGTAAGGCATGAGCAAACCTCTTTTGAATCATGCAACTAGTATTCACTTTTTCAAAGGAAAAAATCCAAAGGAAATCCTTCACCTCTCAAGGGTTTTAGCTTCCCATATCGAACTTACAAAAAGGTGACTGAGATTGGCATGCTTTTCTCATTGAGGTTGGGAAACATCGATTGGGAAAGTCTCACTGCCACACATGGAGTATATCCTTTTATCTTGAGGATACCAGCNGACTGAGATTGGCATGCTTTTCTCATTGAGGTTGGGAAACATCAATTGGGAAAGTCTCACTGCCACACATGGAGTATATCCTTTTATCTTGAGGATACCAGTGAGGGAAGCCCATTGTTCAATCTGTAAGGTTCCTTCTAAAATTGAGATCCCATCCTTATGAGATTGCAGACCTTAAATGGTATATAAGGCGACCTTTTGCATTTTGGTTTATTCTTTAATACATTAATTTATAAATATATTAGATTGTAATCAAATATTACTTTGACATTGAATGTTTAGATGATATGAAAAGTTAACATAGTAAAGCACTAAAAAATACATGAAAATGACAAAGTATTGCTACTGTTTTTTTGCTACTTTTTTTTGTAAAAACCGTCCTGTCAAATACTATTTTATGCTGAAAATTATTTATTGTTTCTTTTTATTTCTACATGACTTCCAAACAAGTCTTATGTGATTGATGGTAATGCACGTTCATGACTTGTGATTATTTCTTTTCATTTTTTGAAGAGCATTACTTCAAGACTTAGAACTGTTCTAAATGATGCGCGGTCGCTGCTTGACTTCTACTACTCTATAGGAAGCTTATTACATCTAAAGGTAAAATTCTTTTCACAATCCAGACTCAATCTGCCATGTAGGTAACCATGTTCCATTTCTTATTTATTTTATGGTGATTCAAGATTCAAATAGAAACTGTATACAAATATATTATTTCTCAGTTTTTATTATCTGGTGAATGATGTGACAAGAAGATTTGCAAATTCTTAAAGGAATAGATCCTCAATTCCTTTTTGATATTTGAATTTAGTAAGTTCCTTTCATACTTGCAGGAACAAAGTTCTGGAGTTGATCTATCACTTAAGGATGCTGATGTTATTTTTCAATCGATCAAGGTTAGATTATTCAGCATTTGAAAAATGGAGTATGTGTATATATGGTCCTAGAATCTAGTTTCCATTCGAGGCTTATATTTTTCTTTTCATTATCTCATGGGAGGTTGCTTCTCGCTAAAAATGAAAAAAAACTGCATGAACTCTGTAGATCAGATTGCAAATTATTAGAATGCAAATATCATAGAGAAATCACATGTAGATAGTTGATCGGGTTACCTTTTTTCTACCAAGAACATGAATAGTGCTTTGTGATAGATATCCATATTNCTTTTTTCTACCAAGAACATGAATAGTGCTTTGTGATAGATATGCATATTAATTATCCTTTTGTCTACTTCGGGCATAATTTGCAGGCGTTGAGCCAGAGTGATGGAAGGTGGCGCTATAGTTCTAATAATCCTGAGTCTAGTACTTATGCTGCTGGTACTAATTCATCCATAATTCTTCACCTATTATAGTTAAAAAATTCTTTTGACATTCTTGTTTGTATACGATTGTAAATTGTGATAATTGATAAAGTCACTCTTCACCGCTTCAGAGAAGTTTCTAGTTTTCTCATGGTATTAGCATTCCTGTTTGTTCAAGAAAAGACTAACAGTACTTATTTGAATTGAATAAAAAACAAAAGCATAAACATTTATTTAATAAATGTAATTGTCATCTAAGTCACAATCCTAACTTCAAAGGAGCTTTTAAGAAAACAGGCATTCTAGAAATGAAGTGTACTTTAATGCGTGTTTGAAGTTTTGGTGGAAACCCTATATGAAGTATAGTTGCAAAGGAGTAATAACTCTGTTCCATGAAGTAAAATCTTAAACATCATTAATATAATGAAGTGTACTTTAATGCGTGTTTGAAGTTTTGGTGGAAACCCTATATGAAGTATAGTTGCTAAGGAGTAATAACTCTGTTCCATGAAGTTTAATCTTAAACATCATTAATATAATGAATCATTATAATTTATAAGCTTCAACACAATTGGCAACAACAAACATTTCTCTTTTCTTGATTGTTTAACAAGTGGGACGTGTGTTTGTTGATTACCTTACTATTGGTTTTTTGGAGGTATGCATGTGCTCTAGGCTAAAGATTTTAAGGATGTATGTCCTATCCAACTTTGCAACTTATATGGAAATTGAGATTCTTTCTCTCTCTCTCTCCTGCAAATTTCTTGTTTCTCACAAAAAATTAAAAAAAGAATTTAATAACTTCTAAAAGTTCGCTAAAATGAGATTTGTAGGAACTTAGATTACGAAGAATTGCACATCTTTTTTATATCATGCTAGATTATCATTCTTTAGGTGATAAGTTAACATTCTACAATCTCTTTATATCATGTTTTTCTTCTTTGTCTAGATGGCTTAAACTTTGCAACTTACATTATATAGCTGTTATTCTCTATAGGATTGGCACTTGAAGCCCTTGCTGGTGTTATATCATTAGCATCATCTGATATTGATCAAAATATGGTATTTTTACTTTTTTTCCTTGTATTTTCGTTAAGCTCAGAAACTTTACATTCCTTTCTTGTGAAGAACTTGTGTACTTCTGTTTTTATTAGTGTGGCTGCTTGTGCGATTATAGGTATTATTGACGTTTAATTTTCATACATCAAAGAATATGTAAAACATAATAATGGTTTATGTTTTGTACACTAAATGTGATTATATTGTCANTGTTTTTATTAGTGTGGCTGCTTGTGCGATTATAGGTATTATTAAACTAGACGTTTAATTTTCATACATCAAAGAATATGTACAACATAATAATGGTTTATGTTTTGTACACTAAATGTGATTATATTGTCAAGAGAAGAATAATACATGCACTTTCTCCTTGTCCTTTACACCTCTTATCTCGCCAACACCCCAATCCTTGAACCATTGCCACGTTAATGGATTTGAAGTTGGAACTTCATTAAGTGATTCATCAACATTCACCAAAAAAACATTTTCCATGGTCGTCACAAAGCATAGAGAGGTAGACAAGCCCTTGTGGATCTCCTTATCTGGTCAACGACCACCTATAAATTAACGAGACATCCTCTCTCTTTCATCTTTTCAAAGAACAAAAAAATAAAGGTTGCTTCATTGAAGAGCCTAACCAGAGAAGGTATAACAAAAATGGTGATTGAATTGGGTTTGGTCACTCTATCGAGTGGATTAGAAGAAAGGAAGAGTTTCTAAAGGAGGAAAAAGATCCAAAAATGACTTGGGAAGTCTATCATGGAAAGTAATTCGTTTGGCTTTTGGTCTCTGGTAATTATCCCAAAAAGATTAAAATTACCAGTGGCGCATGCCCTACTAGTGGTTTATCACCAGTGGCTGCTGGCTTTAATTTGGTGCCCTCAAATGTGATTTGTGGTCTCTCTGCAGTCCCACTATGAAGAGGACCTTGGAGAGACATTCTCTGATTAAAAGGTGTTATTTTGCCTTTTAGAGTCGGTTTTCTTCTGGGCATTGGTCTTGACACTAAAATTTTTAGAACAGATGGAAGGGAAATGAATATCTTTTGATGACCTTCGCTAGCCTCTTCATACTATCTATAAATAGGATTCTTTTTCTTAGAACTCTTGGACACATTTGTACAACCTATAGAACAGATACTGCTCAAGGAAGGTCGTTAATAATAAATTCTTTTTCATTACTAAAGTCTGTGGATCCCCTCGAGTACTTCTTGGGACCTCAACATCCTTCAGTATAATCTAAAATGTTTTGGAGATTTAACATTATAAAATCTTACTGCCCTTGCTTTCAACCACCTTCATGATAAATGGATGTAGACGTGTGATTATTCTGCGAATTTCAATGTTGAAGCCATTTTCTCATAATTTAGAAAAGAAGCTTCCATTCTTGACCCTATTACATGCAATTGGGAATCCCTAGGAAGAGCTTTATGGAACCATAGTTTTGTAGTTTTAAGATTTGGTAGCTGAGCTTGAAAGGGAGAGAGTAGAATTATTTCTGAATCTTATTTGGAACCTCTCACCCTCGTAATTCTTTTTACAATGAGATTGTTTCTTAGAAAAAGAAAAGAAAAGAAAAAAATGTGGCTAGTTAGTTGTTTATTTCTGTGTTGACTAGCAATGTTCGTTAAAGTTTAAATTTTAGCCGCTTGGAAATCATTTTGCAATTTCATGACTCCTAGACATTGAGAAGATGCTGGATCCTGATTCCCCAGTCTGTAGTATGATTTTTGCTGGTTTTAATTTTGTAGTCAGACCAATTCTTCACTTCTACTATGTGACTTATCGAAGTGATTTCGAAATACATTTGAAGAAACTAGTTACTTCCTCATTCAAAGTCTTAGTCACTGGCATGTTCTCACACTCCTGTTTGCTGTTATGGCTATAAACTCTGCGTCAATATTTTTATTTATCATGTTCTTATTCTAATTCCACTGCTTATTGTCAGTTTCAAAATTGTAGTTATTTTAGCCTGCCACTCTCATAATTGTACATNTTTTTTTTTTTTTTTTTTTTTTTTTTTTTTTTTTTTTTTTTTTTTTTTTTTTTTTTTTTTGTAGATTGGTACTGTAAAGAATGATATACTGAAACTTTTCGACAGTATTGAGAAATATGGTAAGCTTTGGCCTTTATCATTTGGGCGTGGATTTTATTTGTTTATTTGTTTATTTAATTAAAGAGCTTGTGCAATTTGTCACCTCCATCTTGAATTCGTTCTTCTTCCATTTGATTTTGGAGTATGGGTGGATGGCCCAAGTCTGTTCGATGTGCTTGTCTAGTACAAAATTGGAAGCACCATTGACGAGCATTGAATCTAGCCTTTTCTACTACCTCCATTTGATTTGTAGACTTATCTTGGAAAACTCTATATTTTCTTTCCTTTTCAGTTCCCATGAAATAGCTTTTGTAAAATTTTCCATTCAACCATGCAATCATTGTGTTCCTTTTGAAACTAACCCAGTCTGTTTTCCGTGTATTCTATCTAGTTGAAGCACGAAACGCCCAATGTTCATTTACTAATTTCATTACCTACTTTCTTCAAGAAAAATGAAAGAATAAAACAAAAACAAAACCGTCAGAATCAGAGGAAAGCATGAAAAATTTATTTCAAGAGATTATGGCCCCACCAACAATAGAAGCTATCAAAACACAAATTATTTCAAGAAAGTGTCGCTATTCTTGGTGGTAAAAAAACAGAGGAAGGTCATAAAAAAGACAAGAATATGGACCCAAAGAACAACATTATAATGATCCAAAATCTAGAATTCTCTCAAAGCTCCATTACACCCATAAAATATTCAAGGTTTTCTGTCTAGGTTTTTAATCCAAAACCTCTTCAGCCGTTGATGTGGTAACATCGCGACTGAATGTTCTATTCTGGAAGTTAGTAGGCCTTGTTTGTAGTGATAGTAATTTTAATTAGATGTTTTTATGATCCTGCAGGAGCTCAATTGCATATTTTCTCTACGTTGTTTGCATGAACTCCACATCCTTTATTATTATTTTTTTGTGGATATTTTGCTATGCTTTGATGTGCAGATATTCTTGTAGTTAGAGGGAGAAGGTATGGGTGTTAAAGAGATTGCTGACAAAATAACTTGTGATTAAATTGAACTTTGCGTATTAAGTCGTCCAAGCGTTTGAAGTCTATGGTAATTTTGAACTGAAAGTATTTTTTTATGAATTTCTTAACTTTCATTGAGGAAAAAAAAAAAAGAAAAAAAAGAAAAACTACAAGGGAATACATAAATAAAGACCATGAAAAGGGAAGAAACTATAAAAAGGGCCTCCAATCGAGTAACTTAAAGGATCATTACAAAAAGACTTCACGATTGCAGCCATAGAGACATAGAACCTTAGGAGGGAATAAACATCACTTGAAGTTCTCACGAGCCCATTAAAGATTCTATTGTTCATTTCCTCCCAAAGGTCCCGCCAAACATTTGAGCATTTGACATCCCTGGTAATTTGAAAAAATGAGAGTACGAATTATAGTTAGGAAGAATTGGTCTTATGGAAAGGAAAATGATAATTATGTCAGGTACTGTTTTCTTCAAATTTCAATTGTTGTAGAACCCATTAACATTCTCTTCCCTTACAGTTTCTACTGCACATTTGGAGGAAGTTGATATTCCAAATTGAAAACTTCTCATTCCATTCTTAATATTTGAACTGTTTTTGTTCTTTACTAACAACTCCAAGTAGGTAATTTGTTGAAGTCTTTATCTTGTAGATGATGGAGCTTTATATTTCGAGGAAAAAGTTATTGATGCATATGAACATCATGGGCCTCTTGCAACTACATCCTCAGTTGTTCGAGGGTTGACAGCATTTACTGCTGCTACTTCTGGAAGCTTAAATGTGAGTGGAGATAGAAATTTTCAATTTGGTTTCATAATATAATATATAACAATTTGGTTTCCTTTTGTAGCTTCCTGGGGATACAATTTTTGGTTTGGCAAAATTCTTCCTTGGCATTGGAATTCCTGGTGATGCTAAAGACTTATTCAACCAAGTAGACTCCTTGGCTCGCTTGGAGACAAATAGGCAAGTATTTTATTGATAGTGACGACTAGACCTTCTTTTATTTATTGCTTAAGGCCTTGGAATGTCTTATTTCCTCATTTTTTGTATATTTTATTATGTATATATATTGTTTACTATTTAGAAAAAACAAATTCAAGAAATTTTGAATGGCTAGATCGTAAACCTAAAGCTTTCAATGGCCTTTTGCATTTGCAACAACTCTTATCCGGTGTTTGGTTGATGAAGCAAGTTTGTACTTTTGGGGATGTCATTTAGGGTTGCTGTGTGAAAAGTGTGGTTAGGAAAAAGTCAAACAACTGTTAAAGGGGATTGAAAGGAGTTCTTCTGATCTTGGGCTATATTTTGTTTTTAAGCTTCCACATCGATTGCATTATGAAAGTAGTTCTGTAATTACTTTCTTATATTTATTTTTATTAATGTTGATTGGAATGCACTTTTTTGATNATCGATTACATTATGAAAGTAGTTCTGTAATTACTTTCTTATATTTATTTTTATTAATGTTGATTGGAGTGCACTTTTTTGATTTCCTCAACTCTAGGCTACCTTATCTCATCTTTTCTTACCTTTTTTTTCCCCTTATGAAATTTTAGTTCTTATTAAAAAAAAGGGAGTTTGTTTGACTATTTTANGCACTTTTTTGATTTCCTCAACTCTAGGCTACCTTATCTCATCTTTTCTTACCTATTTTTTTCCCCTTATGAAATTTTAGTTCTTATTAAAAAAAAGGGAGTTTGACTATTTTTTTCTTTTTATTGTTTCCCAAGAAAACAGAGGAAAATATATGATTCTCTTAATATCAATTGGAAGATTAAATAGTATGTGGGGTAGACTGGAACTATTAGTTTACTCAGATAAAATTCAATAGTTGGTTATTCTTTTCTGTCTATCCATTTTAATTGGGTGCCCTTTTTGAATATTTGTTTCAACGTAGAAGGGGAAAACTGTCGTGTTGTAGTTTCTATAACTCCATTATTTTTATTGAAGGCTTATTTCTTTTTTATGGTTAGAGCCTCTCATGAATTTCCTTGAGAATTGTGCATCTTGTTTTGAACTGAGCTGTTGGATATTTGAATTTTTACAACAGGATTGGGTTTCTTGTTTCACCACTTGGAGTACTCTCTCCTTTACATGATAAACTTGTTTCTTAGATTATTATGGCATTGTTTTTCTCACTTCAATTCTTTATTCCTGCCACAGGGTTTCTATTCCGTTGATTTTATCTCTTCCAGCGACCGTTCTTTCATTAACGAAGGAAGACCAACTGAAGGTTCATTCTTCTACCAAACATACTTTCATTACCATAGCATCTTCTAGCAGTTATTTTCGTAATTACTTGTTTGTTCACAATGGTTTATGCAGTCTGGGTTTTTTTTTTTTTTTTTTCCAAATCGTGAGTATAATGTAGAAGTTGGTTTAGAGCTATGTTATGGTCTTGATAGTTGAAATGGTGTATTCATTGTAATTTTACAAGCACAGTATCGGTATCAAATTCAGCATAAAGAGTTCAGCATTAAAGGAGGTGCATTGTTAGTGCTGTTTGCTACTGGTTTTTTTTTGTACTTGTAACTTTCTAAGTGGAAGTTTGTTTCATGAAAAATAATCGGGGAATGAATAAAGATATGATTTAATGGAGAAAATAAAGACCTAAATTAAACTAAATTTTATAAATTTGGTTAAAAATTAGTTTTGGTCTTTGAACTTTCATGGGAGTAACAGTTTTGTTATTGAACTGTGGTTTGTAATAATTTAGTCTTTGTACTCTCAGTTTTGCAATAATTCAATTATCTTCTGGGTGATGTATGCTCTTTTATGTCTTCAAGCTTGAGTTCACTGCATGCAGATGGTCTATGTTGGTTTATCTGGTGTTCTTAAACAACGTCCTTTACATATTAAATCTTCATTTTGTTAATTGGCTCTCCATCTGCACTAGTGATAACTTTTTTATTCCCTTTTCATCTAAGAGCCTTTTGTACAAAGTCATTGGTAGATTTATAATAACGTTAAATGTTATCAGGTTGGAGTGAATACTGTGCTTGGTTCAGTTGCACCTCCTTTAACTGTGAAGATAGTAAGAGCTTTTCTCTCTGGTTCGAAAGAGACATCCGTTATTGAGGGCCAGGTCTGTTAGTTAATATTCTTCATATTTGCTTCGTTCTAATTTAATTTTATCAACTGAAAGCTTTCCATTTCATCCAAATGTTTGTTTAATGATAAGTTAGCTTTAGATTATTTATTTATTTTTTATTATTTTTTTCCTGGAATTATAGGAACTCAAGTATTATCCTCAGACTGGTTTACATATCTTGGATGCTTTCCCCAAGACCTTTGATGTTGGAAACTACGTGTTCGTCTTTGAGGTGCGCTTCAATTTTTTGTATCATTTTATTTAGCACATGGTTTCAGAGTTTGTCCCACGATATGTTGAAAATGTTCTCTACCCCTTTTCTAGATTGCTCTTCATGATTCAGAGCATTTGGATATTTATGCCACCGGGGGGCAGATACAAGTGCCAATATATATCTCAGGAGTTGTCAAAATTGAGAATGCAGAGATTGCGGTTCTTGATAGCGATCTAGGGAGCATTGAGACCCAAAAGAAGTAAACATTATTATTATTATTTTTACTGCTTATGTTTTCAAAATGGTTATTGATTTAATTATGGAGTCCTTTGAACGCTTTTGATTGCCTTTTATATTATTAATTGTGCAAGTAAACAGAGATAATTTGTCATTTTGGATTCATCCAGGCTTGATTTAGTTGGTGAGAGTGCTATTTCATTGGCAGCAAACCACCTGCAGAAATTGCGTCTATCATTTCAACTGACCACACCACAAGGACATGGTTTTATGCCGCATCAGGTATGTAATTGTGTCTCATCGTTCCCTCATCATTTTCTTTCTGTTTTGACAAGTTTGCTTCGTTGCAGGCTTTTCTCAAGCTGAGGCATGAAAGTGGCGTTGAGCATACCTTTGTCGTTAAAGGCTCTGGCAAAAAATTTGAAACAATTCTAGTTAAGTTTGTTGAATCCATTCTCCTTATTTTGATGCAACATCCTGCCATTTTGCCATTATTGAGAGCTATAAATGGTACTGCTGCTTGTTAAAAAACAATGCAACACAATACACTTAGTGGATCACAATATGTTGTCCAAAAGTGGTTTCCTTTTGAATCTAACTGAGGTTCACCATAGGTGATTGCACAAATATAGAACATCTGGTGCATTCAACTGGCTCTGACAATTTGCTTTTGGGTGCAATTAAGCTTCTTAATGAACTTGTTCAATCTTTATGCCTCTGAATAGTAGTATGGTGGACAAAATATAAACGTTTTGAAGATCATGAGAATAGAAAACGTTAAGTTGACATTTGCATGTGCCAACTAGTTCCTATAGTTGAGAAGCTGATGAACCAAGTAAAATTATAATTTTGCTCATGTTTGGACTCTTTTTTATCAATAGGACTTTCTTGGGTTGGTTGAGAAGTTTTTCTATCTCTCGGGTCGATATGACATTCAGTTAACTGTTGGTGATGCCATCATGGTAATTTCAGTTTCTTCTTTTAGTTTCACTTGTTAAAATTTACTATGGAAACATTAAGTAGCCTGGTTTTTCCATTCTTTAGGAGAATTCTTTCTTACGGGCTATTGGTCATATTGACTTGGATCTACCTGAGGCACCAGAGAAAGCTCCTCGTCCACCTCCACAGCCTGTCGATCCTTACACACGCTATGGACCGAAAGCTGAAATCACTCACATCTTCAGGGCTCCAGAAAAGAGACCAGCTAAGGAGCTTTCTCTTATCTTTTTGGGTCTCACGTTCTTGCCATTCCTTGTGTTTCTGGTTGGGGTGAGTTCTTTTAATTCAATTATATGATTTTTCTGGAGTACCAATCGAGTATCCACCACTAATCGACCCTTGATAACACATCGAGCTTACCTTTGTTCATATGTCCATAGCTATTGCGAATGGGTGTGAATCTAAAGAACTTCCCGACATCAACAGTACCTGCCACCTTCGCCTTTCTCTTCCATCTTGGCATTGCAGCAGTTATCTTGCTTTACACGCTCTTCTGGTTAAAGGTAGGTGCCATATTAATGGTAGTTTATGTGAACTTTATTTCAAAATTGCTTATGGAATTATCATTCTCTTTACACAGTTGGACCTGTTTACAACATTGAAAGCACTGGGCATCTTGGGAGTTTTCTTGGTATTTGTGGGACACAGGACCCTTTCCCACCTTGCTTCAACTTCAGCCAAGTTGAAATCTGCCTGAGCTCTTCGGTGGTTCTCATTTTTAACTTCTAGGAAAAATTTTGCTTTCGCAGAGTAATTATAGGAACTCTTTTTATATTTATGGTTCAGTCCAGGGATTTTGTACACACTGCGATTAGCTTTAACTATACAGAATGTTGAGCACCCTCCTGCATGCTGCATCAGGGATATCTATCTATAATATATGAAAGNGATTAGCTTTAACTATACAGAATGTTGAGCACCCTCCTGCATGGTGCATCAGGGATATCTATCTATAATATATGAAAAAACTGTGGAGGGTACAAAAACATTTTGCACAAATTAATTTTGCAGAAAAACTACGCCAATCGCAAGATAACAATAGTAATAATTACAACAGTGACATTTTTATGTTTTGATAATATTTTCATTATATTTTGTTGGTCTTTTTATGATAAAACTCTAGTGTCAATTCACTCTCATGGTGTAGCAAACTCATAGACATAAAATTATTGATGGAAACTTCGTATCTTGTGGTGAGCTTTTGTATATTAGTTGTTTTTTTTTGAAAAAGAGAAACTGAAGTAGGCTGGGTTGAGTTGGAGAAATACCTTAGACTCTCGGTTGTGTTGGGTAATTATTTTTCTTAATGTTTTTAATAATCTTAAATTCTCTTAAACTTAATTTATCTACAAAGAAATTTTTGAAATTTTGAGAGTTACAAAAAAACATCACTAATTGATAACTAACTGATTGAATAAAAAGAAGAATCTACCACTAATTGATAACTAATTGATTGAATAAAAAGAAGAATCTACTCGAAGTGGGGATAATTAATTTTAGCTAAACTAGACCTAATTTAACTAATTGATTAGAATGTACTGTAAATGGGGACAATTAGCTAAAGCAGCTAAAGCAGCATGCTACAAACTGATTACAAAAGAGGGGAAATTGACCACATCCAAATATTAAGATATGTTCAACAAGTGGAGGAATGCTAAGGTATGTTCAACACGTGGAGGAATGCTGGGTAAAAGTTGGTTAGGTAAGCTTCAACCATTGCAATATAAAGGATTAGTAAATCAAATAAATAATAGTAAATGAGTTCATTCGAAAATAAATGAATTGGTTATTGTAGAATATTATTCTCGTCAAGCTTAAACCTAACTAAAAAAATAAAGGTTCAGACAATTTCATCTTCCCCTTCACCGAATTATCTACATGAAGAAATTTTAGAAATTACGGAATACATTTTGAGAAACCTTAAGCTGATATTAGTTAAAATAAAAATTGAATTGAGTGATTTAATTCACTTACTAAAAATTGAATTATTGGGAGTTAATTTACACGCAAAGTCAACTCTATATATTTTTTAATAATTTTAAAAGTGAGGCGGGTGAGAATCTAATTTGATAACTTTGAGAAACAACTTTCCATAATTAAAATAAAGATATCTTGAATTTAATTTTGTAGTCCAAAAAATTAATTTGATTTTCTTTTATAGCAAAAAGTTAACAAGTTACCATATAAATGAGGGCATAATAGGAAGATAAATTTTTTGAAAATGTACTTTTTTACTCCTAATTTTCAGAATTATATTTATTTGGACCAGCTCATGATTTTTGAAAATGTAATTTTTTTATATTGACATGACATTTTAAATTAAAAATAAAATAACATAATTTCTCCCTTTTTCACTTTTCACTTTTTGATTGTGTTCGGTAGCTCAACCAGAGCCTGCATAGGTATCACCACAACTGATTGAGTTAGATCGAGTTGGAACATTTGTTAGTCTTAATTCAATTATTCAAATCGTAATTTTTTCAACCAAAACAATTAAACTAACCTAATTCAGCCGTAAATTTTTTGAATTGGGTTGGTTCGATTTGGGTCACTTATATAAAATTTATTTTTTTAATAAAAATATAATGTTCGTTCATATAACATTTATTCAAGCACATAACATTCACTTATTATTATAGGTCATAAGTTACATATCATTTGGGTGATAATTAATTCGAGTTTGCTTTGATCAAATGTTCATATATTTAGTTTCACGTAATCTAATTTCACATGCGATATTCTTCCATTTAGCCGACAATACTTAATTTTCTTCAAATTAGTCCTAAACAGTGCTAAATATTTAAAATCCCTCTAAAATTATGGTCCGAAAAAAACTAAATTAATTAAATTTGACTACAACTTTTTTTTCCTAAAAAAGGAAGCCTATAATTTGTAAAAGCTTATAATCTTATCTTTTATAGTGAGAGGATTTTTTTTTTCATACTCAAACCAATATTTTCTTTATACTTTAAATTTGATCGAATTAAACATTAATTTCAAATTATTAAAAAAAGGAAAAGAAAATTGGATTTTTGGAAGATTTGATAATTAAAAAATATCCAAATTCAGGCTGCCACACGATTGGACAAGCCATGTGGGAGAGAGAAAAGGTTAAAACATTAGCCACGTCATGCTTCCGTCTGTATTTGGTAAGCATGACAATGATTTGTGTTGGAGGATGGAAGTCTCACATCCGCTAATTTAGGGAATGATCATGGGTTTATAAGTGAAGAATGCTGACTGCATTGTGACGAGACCTTTTGGGAAAGCCTAAAGCAAAACCATGAGAGCTTATACTCAAAGTGGACAATATCATACCATTGTAGAGAGTCGTGTTCGTCTAACATTAATTTGAAGAGAATTATTAAGGGATTTACCCAATAATTTCTTGGCTGAAAATTGCAATTTAAACCCAAAGTTGCCTGAGATATTGTTTGTTCTACAAAGGTTTGGCAAAATTTGTTTATGGAACAAAACCATTTGACGTTTTACGATGAGTTTCTCTTTCTTTAGCTATCGATTACGGTTGCTTCTTGTTCCAACCAAATTGTATCAATATTACTGAAAGAGTTCATGAAAAAATCGTAAATAATTAGATAAAAACAGTCGTCGAAGGAAGAAGTAAAGAAACGAGAAGAAAAGAAGTTTGAGCTTGTGAATCTTCAAGTAGGAGAAGTGGTTCATGAGAATCGGTCCAACTCGATTTAGTTGGAGGTCCCATTCGATTTGGTAGGATATGACTAAACTCAATAAGAGTAAGTTTTTTAGGTCATAAATTATTAACCCAATACAGCTATAACATAAATGGTAAATTGTTAAATTGTTTGGAACAAAGTCAAAATTGTCCTAGAGGTCGTATACACCAACGACAACATGTGGATGTTACCTGTTTAAACTTAATTGCTAATCGTTAATTATATAGTAGGGTCTGACCTTAATTGCTAATGGTTAATTATATTATAAGATCACACCTTAATTGTTAATTAAATTACAGGGTTGTATTCAAATTGTTGATGGAGATTATGAGTTTAAGATATGTAGATAAAACAATTATGCAGTCGCACCTCACCTTGTATAAAAAAATTTATTTGTGTTTAAAGGAATAATTTAATTGAACTTAAATATTATAATCTGATTGTATAAGCTATTCTATTCAAACGAGCTACTAAATCGAACCCAGATATTAAGATATGTTCAAATGAGTCGCGTTCAAACCAAAGATAAGATCACTACATTAAATAAAGTGGGGTTGATAGAATGTGGAAAATAATTTAATAAAATGATGGTGTAAAAAGATAACGGTGGTATTGAATTAAAACATCATTCAAATATATATATATGATTCACATGGTTCGTGACAAAGGTGTAGTGGAGTTCGAGATTGTGGACAATATTGAGTTAAGAGTCTTGAAATATATTCTTTTGAATTTTTTTTTTTAATTAAAAATAAGGTCGCTACTGCATGCATGTCATGTTTATTATGCACAAAAAAGTTCATTTGGAATATAATGATGTCGTGAACTTAAAAATTATTTTTAAATAAAATAAATATTAATGAAAAAGGCAAAAAACGAAACGATAATAAGGTCAAAGCAATGAAAAAAATACCATGAGCTAACCCGAAGGTTTCAATTTAAAACAGAAATGCAACTACTCTAGTTTGGGTTTCATGACCTACACAATAAGAAGCATGTGACTTAAGTATTTAAAAATGCTCGATAAGTAGCACTATTGGGGTTAGGAAATGCAAACCAAAACATTCATGATGGGATCTACTTTATGCACGGCCCACGCATTCGCGCATGGATCCACCAGACGGGCGTATACTTACCCTATGAGCTTGCTCTTCAGCTAATGCACATATACATTGCCAGAACCACAGAGGGAAGGGAGCTCCGATAATATGATGGTAAAATATAGATATCGTATTGTACGCATCCGTACTCATCGTAACAAGGAAGTACCACGATGCATATAACATACAATATGCATGAGATTCCTAAGCATCAATTTATTACCTACGTGTGATGCAAGTACCCCAATATATGTGACATACAACATGCATGAAATCCCATAACATCAATTTATGACATACGTACGATGCATCATACAACATTGATAAATATAACGTAATCATTCAGTGACACACCTCATAACACAGCATAACTGGTATCACATCATATCTGACATTATAATATAAACATAACTTTGCATATATCAAACAATTATAAAATTAAGACACACGTTAGAGTCATATGGCACACTTAGTTTATACAGACAACAAATCTTGCAACCAACCAACAGTAAAACCACTTACCCCTCGTTGGCATAAGTAGAAGCCACTACATTCACTTGATGCTCATTTAAAGCGGTTCCTTGAAATCTAATTCTCCATAAAAAAATAAAAAAAATCCGACAATCATAACATAGAATTCTACGGTAAAAATTGTATTCACATAAAATAATCTAAACTTAGTTTTAAATAATTAAATTGACTAAAAAGTAAATATACAAACGTTAAACTCGAGTAAAAAATGCAACCCCAAGGGTAAAAATGGTAGGAAAGAAAATGTATTATTCATAAATTGGAAACCACCTTTCTTATTTTTATTTATTATTGAGATCTTTTTTAAAAGTTTAAATTTATTTTACTATTAATATTCAATTACTAATAATTTTTCTACTAACAATAGAACAATTAAAATCTTTAAAACTTACCAATTCCAATAAAAATACACTCAATTAATTTAATCTATTAAAAATAGACAAAAATCTATTTTTTTCAACTGTTTTTTTTTTTAAAATAAAATTCATTAAACAATTAAATTTAAAATAATAATTGCAATACCCAATGAAATAAAGTTGTAATAAATTAGATACATTGGACTGGTGGAGATATAAATAAATAAATATGTATTTTTATTTATTTAAAAATCACTTCCTAAGTTAGCCAAATAATATTATAATTAAATCAAACCATACTCATAAACCCGTGCTACTATAAGACAAATTTACTCCATTTTTCTATTCACGTGTTGAATCCAAGTCCTAATACTCCCAAATTCCTTTACTTTTACTTTTCTTTTTTTATCTTTCTATTTTTCACGAGTTAGACACAGGGTAGTGTGTACAATAAATGACCTTTAAGAGTGTGTATGCGTCTACTAGCAGTGAGCTTGAGCTACCCAACCCGACTCCAACTGTTTCTATCTTACGTTTGAACTGATCCACTGTCAACTTGAGCATAATTACCCTAATTTTTTTATATTTATGTTTTTTCAACCCCTCGACTTAAACCGACACCCAAGAGTTGTTTTTTCAACCTCTCGACTTGAATCGACCCCCACAGTCCATAGTTCAAAAAATACGACACACAGAACCCTATGAAAATTTTAAAGAAAAAAAAGAAAGTTAAAAAAAAAAAGGATCATATTGAGATGTTAATTTATATTTAAAGATGAATTCATTGACTTAACAGTAATCCCTATGCACAAGGTAACTACCGAAACAAAATCCATTAAATCCCCGCTTAATCCACTCCAAATAAAGCAATTTAGAATGAAATTTAAACTAAAACTCAAACTATTTAATCTCCCTTTTTCCCTTTTCTCCACCAAAACTTCAATCATTTCTTAGAAAATTCCGCCCAAATCAAAAAGAAAAAAACCCAGTTCATAGATCCAGAAATGGGTGCAGAAACACCCACGAACAGGGGAGCCGACGCCGGCCGGGGCGGCGGATTGCTCCAATTCGCTTTGCACGTCTTAAAAGGCCGGTGGTTCACTGTCTTTGCCACATTTCTGATCATGGCCGGCGCCGGCGCCACTTATCTCTTCGGCGTCTACTCGAAACAGATAAAATCCACGCTCGGATACGACCAGACGACACTAAATCTGATGGGTTTTTTCAAGGATCTCGGAGCCAATGTCGGTGTACTCTCCGGCTTAGTGGCGGAGGTGACACCGACATGGTTCGTCCTCCTCCTCGGCTCCGTAAAAAAAAAAGGATCATATTGAGATGTTAATTTATATTTAAAGATGAATTCATTGACTTAACAGTAATCCCTATGCACAAGGTAACTACCGAAACAAAATCCATTAAATCCCCGCTTAATCCACTCCAAATAAAGCAATTTAGAATGAAATTTAAACTAAAACTCAAACTATTTAATCTCCCTTTTTCCCTTTTCTCCACCAAAACTTCAATCATTTCTTAGAAAATTCCGCCCAAATCAAAAAGAAAAAAACCCAGTTCATAGATCCAGAAATGGGTGCAGAAACACCCACGAACAGGGGAGCCGACGCCGGCCGGGGCGGCGGATTGCTCCAATTCGCTTTGCACGTCTTAAAAGGCCGGTGGTTCACTGTCTTTGCCACATTTCTGATCATGGCCGGCGCCGGCGCCACTTATCTCTTCGGCGTCTACTCGAAACAGATAAAATCCACGCTCGGATACGACCAGACGACACTAAATCTGATGGGTTTTTTCAAGGATCTCGGAGCCAATGTCGGTGTACTCTCCGGCTTAGTGGCGGAGGTGACACCGACATGGTTCGTCCTCCTCCTCGGCTCCGCCTTGAACTTCACCGGCTACTTTATGATCTGGCTCGCCGTCACTGGCCGGATCGCAAAACCCAAAGTCTGGCAAATGTGTCTTTACATCTGCGTTGGCGCAAATTCTCAAAACTTCGCCAATACCGGCGCGTTGGTCACTTGCATCCAGAATTTCCCCGAGAGCCGTGGCGCTATGATGGGCCTTTTAAAGGGCTTCACAGGGCTGAGCGGCGCTATTCTTACAGAGATTTATTTAGCCGTTTACGGCGAGGATGCCACCGCGTTGATCCTTCTAATTGCGTGGCTTCCGGCAGCTCTCTCCGTCGTGTTCATTTTCAATATCCGAAAGCTCAAGGCGGAGAGACAGCCAAACGAGACAAGGGTTTTTTACCATTTCCTTTATATCTCAATTGGGTTGGCGATTTTCATTATGCTTATGAATATTATTCAGAAGAAAGTGGAATTTAATCATACGGCTTATGCGTTAAGCGCCACCGTAATTTGTGCTCTGCTTTTCCTTCCTCTGTTCATCGTGATTAGAGAAGAGCTTCATATTTGGAATTCCAAGATCAACCCACCAATTCCAATCGAAAACCCAATAGAACCCAAAATTTNGGGTTGGCGATTTTCATTATGCTTATGAATATTATTCAGAAGAAAGTGGAATTTAATCATACGGCTTATGCGTTAAGCGCCACCGTAATTTGTGCTCTGCTTTTCCTTCCTCTGTTCATCGTGATTAGAGAAGAGCTTCATATTTGGAATTCCAAGATCAACCCACCAATTCCAATCGAAAACCCAATAGAACCCAAAATTTCCATAGAAGAATCAAAGGAAATCAAGAACAATCCAGACCCAAAACCATACCCACCGCCGCCGTCCTGTTTCTCCAGCATTTGCAGCAAACCAGCAAGAGGCGACGATTACACAATCCTCCAAGCCCTTCTCAGCATCGACATGATGGTGCTTTTCATCGCGACATTCTGCGGCCTCGGCACAAGCTTAACCGCCGTCGACAATTTGGGGCAGATCGGAGAATCCCTCGGCTACCCATTAAAAACAGTAAAATCCTTCGTTTCATTAGTAAGCATATGGAATTACTTCGGCAGAGTATTCTCCGGCTTCGTCTCCGAAACCCTTCTCGCAAAATTCAAATTCCCAAGACCTTTAATGATGACATTGGTTCTTCTTCTATCTTGCATTGGCCAACTCCTAATCGCCTTCCCAATTCCCGGCTCCGTCTACATTGCATCGATCATCATCGGATTCTCCTTCGGCGCGCAGCTTCCGTTACTTTTCGCCATAATTTCCGAGCTCTTCGGGCTTAAATATTTCTCCACTCTGTTCAATTGCGGCCAAATCGCAAGCCCGTTGGGGTCGTATATTCTGAACGTGAAGGTCGCCGGAATGATGTACGATGCGGAGGCGTTGAAGCAGCTGAAGGAGATGGGGATGGACAGGGCGGCGGTGAAGGAATTGACCTGCATTGGGAAGCGGTGTTACAGGAAATCGTTTACGTTAATGGCGATTGTGACGTTTGTTGGGGCTCTGGTTTCGCTGGTTTTGGTGATGAGGACGAGGGAGTTTTACAGAGGAGATATTTACAAGAGGTTCAGAGAGGAAGTGAAGCAGGAGACGAGTGCGGGAGAGGCTGCCGCTGTGGAATCTAAGTGAGATTCTTTTAAATGGGCTTTTGTTCCAATGGGCCGGCCCAACAGTTAGAACTAAGAATCCGTCCTTTTTTTTGTTTTTTTTTTTTATATATATAAAAAGATTTTTAAGTACGGTTTGGTGTAGTTTTAAGTATTTTTTTTTTGTTGTAGTTTATTGTAAGAGTATTTGCAATATAAAATTAAAAAAATTTGTTTGTCGAATGTAAATTAAATTAAAATTAGTACTAAATTAATAAAATTAGGTCCACTTATGAACCAGACACCTCGTACATGAATTAATCATTTCACCTACGGTCCAACCAATCGGAAGAGAATCAATAGATTCATTTTTGGGAGGGATTCATCCTTTCCAAATGCGTTAAATGGCTTTTTTTGGGAGCGATTCATCCTCTCAAACCCAATAGATTGCTTTTTGGGAGCGATTCATCCTCTCAAACCCAATAGATTGCTTTTTGGGAGCGATTCATCCTTCTCGAACGCAATAGATTGCTTTTTGGGAGCGATTCATCCTTCTCGAACGCAATAGATTCTTTTTTGGGAGCGATTCATCCTTCGAGAGCGATTCATCCTTGCCGAACACCATAGATTTCTTTTTGGAATTGATTCATCCTTCCCGAACACAATAAATTTCTTTTTAGAAGCGAATCATGGAAGTTAAAAAACCCTTTGACCCATAGCTTTGGTTAGTTTCATTTAATAATATTTAAAAAATTAAAAAAATATTTTTAAATTTTAGAAAGTGCTATAAATGATTTAGAAATTTTTTTTAAAAAAAGGAAGGAAATGAAAAAAAAAAAACTTGGATCTTCAGGATTCATAAAGAGAGCCATATTATTAAAACACTCAACTTTATTCATATACAATAGATTTGTAGATTATTACTTCAACACGATTCTTTTATAATGTTAACTATAAAGAGTATACTAATAACCTTACAAATTTTATATTTTGTAAGGTTGAAAATTAATTTTTAAAGTTAGAATCTTAAATCGTAAAACTTTAAAATATAAATTCCAACGGGCTTGTTAAGGAAGGGAGAACCCTTGAGATTGAGGTCACCTTGGAGTTGTAATTATTGACCTAAAGAATGGGATCAAACACTAAACGATATTGTCGGCCATATCCATCCTTCCTCAATTTTTCTTCCAATACTTTCTCAATATTCCTTCCATTTTATAAATTAATATCATTAAATTTCTTTACTATGAACGAAATTAAAAATAGATCACAACTTTAAAAAATAACATTAATACCCTAAATTTTTAGAAAAAAAAAAAATAATAAAAACTTGGAAATGATCTCTTAAATATTTTTTTGAATTTTTTTTAGATAAAATATAAGCTTTAGGGGTATTTTTAAAAATTAATTTAACCCAAGAAAATATAATAACATAAACTAAGATTTTCTGAAAAAAAAAAAATTAAAATTTCAATGATAACGATAACAATAATAATAATAATAATAATAAAAAAAATTGATTAATGGAAGACAACCTACTACTTATTCTTTTGAATATTCAATTTTTTACGATGAGAATCATGAGATCACACTCTTTATATAATAAAGTTTATTTTTCATATTTTCCTATTTTATGTTTTCCATAATATATTTTTAATATGTATTATTTCTTCAAAGTCATTCATTTCAAGTAAAAATAAAGTATTTATGTATAGACGGCTATGGAATTAGGGGCAGATAGTTGCATTTATGTCGAGTTTGTAGCCCTCAGAATAAATATATCAATCACTAATATTTAAAAAAAACATTAAATTCCAAATTCTCCAATCTAAGATCCACACGCAATTGTTCTTCATAATATATTTATAAATGGTCATGTTTTAAAACAATCTTTTCAAAAGAATGAAATATCTCCAACACAAAATCTAAAAGTTAAAAGGAAAGTAGAATGTCCTAAAGTAGGTATGTTTTTGTTGAGCACTTTCTCTTATTTACTTTGATCATCAATTTTCTTTTTGTGTTCATTGTTTTTATCCTCGAAAGAATTTAATTCCACGTTCGACTGCGTAGCCTCCATGTCATCTTTGTACTTCTTATATACATCGCCTTTGTAGAAGTCTCGAGTTCTATAAGCTAGCACAAACGAAGCCATTGCTCCAAACAAAGTCACTGTAGCCAAAATCATGAACGATTCACTAAAGCAATGAGTTCCAGTGCAAGTTAGACCCTTCCCGTTCTTCACATTTCCAATTTTAGTGGCTTCTGCATCGTAAAACCTCCCTATTACTTCCACGTTCATTATATAAGATCCAAGTGGGACAGCCAGTTGCCCACAATTGAGTAGTGTCGAGTAATGTTTGAGGCCAAAGAGATCAGAGATTATGGCGAATATCAATGGAGTTTGGGCTCCAAGGCCAAACCCAATGATCAACGAAGCTACATAGACTGAATTTATATAAGGGAATGCGATGGAGAGCAAGCCAGTGCAGGTGAAAAGTTGGGTAAGACCGAACATGAAAGGGCGAGGTAATTTGTATTTGGTCATAAGGGTTTCAGAGATGAAACCGGAGAAGACCCGACCAAAGAAATTGAATATGGAAATCCATGAAACCAAAATACTTATCGAATGATTTGGATACTTAAGTGACTCGGCGATCTGCCCAAGATTATCAATGGCTGCAACGGACGACCCACATGCAGAAACCGTTGCTATGAAAATAAGAGCCATATCTTTGCTTAGAAGAGCTTGCAAGATGCTGTAATCTTCTCCTCTTTGCGGCTTCTTACATACATTTGAGACACACGGCAAAGAAATTTTTGAAATTTCCTCAAGTTGCTCGCAGGGAAGCGAAACAACAACTGAAGGATTCATGGTTTGTTTACCGAGTTTGAAGAGAAAAAGTTCTTCTTTAATAGCTACCAGAAGGGGCAGACAGATTAAGATGACGATGACCGCGACGCCACTGGCATAGCCAGCCTGAGAAAAAGCAATGTTTCTCTGGGTTATGGTGAGAAACAAGAGGAACACCGCTATCACTATGGACACGTAAAGCAAGTGGTAGAACACTTTGAGCTCTTGTGGATGCTTCCGACCTTTGATTGTCCGAATTGGAAGAAAACACAAGAAACATACAATGGAGGGTAGCCATGAAAGAAGGAGGAGAAGATCAGTAGAATTTTTGTTGCCGTAAATTGCTAAATTAATTTGAGTTAGGATGGCCCCACCAAGGCCAACGAAACCCTTGAGAAGGCCCAAAATGATACCGCGTTGATCAGGAAAATTTCTGACGTTGGTGACCATAACAGCGGTGTTGGGGAAGTTCTGTGAATTAGAAGTAATATAGATGTAAACAAACATTAGCCATAAATGGGGTTTTGGGATGTAGTCAGAAACGGAGAGCCAAATCATAAAGTAGCTGAAGAAATTGGAGGATATCCCCACAAGGAAAAGCATCCACGGAGGAGCCACCTCGGCGAAAAGCCCGGCAAAAACTCCGAGGTTGGAGCCGAGATCTTTAGCGAATCCCAAGGTATTAAGTTGGGTTTGATTGTAGTCAAATTTTGTTTTTAAGAGTTTGGAGTATGTTCCGAACAAGTAAGGTGAACCGCAACCGATCATGATCGGAAAAGAGGTGAACACTGAAAACCATCGTCCTTCAACCACTTGTTTCACAAATAGCCAACTTTCTACTCCACGGTTGTCGCCCATGGTCACCGATCGGGCTAATGGGCACTAGAATTTGATTATTGATCAAGAATAAGAGGAGTCAGTGGTGGCTGAGAATGGAGAATAAAGAATGAAGAATGAAAATTGGGAATGAGATTTTGGGTCCCAATTTGGTGGCTATAAAGGGAATCCAGTTCCACAGTTTATGTACCAAACATCTTACCTAACGTAACAAAGGCAGAGTTTAATGATGGAAAATGGTTTTGCAAGTTGAAACAAACAACAACTTCCTCTCCTACACCCCGTCAACAATGAGCTTTTCCAATGAACTTGGACAAGATGGATAAAAAAACAAACAAACCCCCGACAACTAACTACTTCCATAACATCATTTGCAGTTCCTGGTGTCATACATTCATTTTCACCCTTCTAGCATTCTATTTCTTTCACGTTCCATCTATATCTTTATAGATATGTTCACAACAACCATAATTTGATGCAAGATGCATTTTTTTTCCATTAAAATGAGGGAGAACTAAAAATTATGTGACAAAGCCAATGGTAAATAGTATCACCCATCTACTTTGAGGTTGGGACTTAGCGATACCGCTAGTAATGGAGAGCCAAATCTTGAAATAGCTCCAGAAGTTAAGAGCCACTTGGCCGAGAAGGATGACAAAAATTTCAAAGTTGGAGAAGAGATCTTTGGCAAATCCTAGGGCGTTGATTTAGATGCTGGATGTATCCCTCGATCGAAATATGTTGAAACAAACCGTTGAAGCAGGAAGAACAACTTGAGGGAAAAGAACTTTTGAATAGAACCTTAGGCACTTATGCTTTGCAATGCTCTTTGTTGTTGTGAAAGGAGCAAACATCTGATGAGTATTTAGAGTGGAGAAAACACTAATTAGTTTCCTAAACTTTATCCACAAATTAAGGAGCAATAACAATCATCTTAATTAAAGCACTAAACTTGATCTCAATCTCCCCCGTAAACTTAACTTTGTTCGAGATTCTTCACTCCCAACACTCTCGTATCTCTGCAAACTTAACCCTTGTTAGGGCCTTGGTTAGAATATATGCACGTTGCACTCTAGTGCAAACAAACTCCACAACAATTTATCTTTTCTCTGTTGGATTTGACCCATAATCGAAATATGTTGAAACAAGTAGAAGAAGCAAAGGAAAAACTTGAGGGGAGAGATCTTTTAGAACAAAGAAACATTAAGCAGTTAGCCTTACAATTCTCTTTATTGTTCTTGTTGTGAAAAAGCATAATCTCATGACTCACTAGCGCCCTAAACTTTCTCCTCAAGTTAACAGTAGCTGACCATCTTTCTAATTAAAATATAAAACTTAGTCCACAATTTCACAACTACCATCAATTCTCATAAAATTTACTAATCCTACTAACCATTCTCATAAATTTACTCCACAAGTTAACAACTTGTTCTACTAAATTAAGTTTATTACCTCACATTCTTTACATACTCACCGATGAAGTGGAAATGAGCTCAATGTGTTTGCTGTGTCCGTGAAATACCAGATTCTTCATCAGTGCAATCGCAGTTTGTTGTCAACGTAGAGAGTTACTGACTTTAGTTCACTTCTAGTCACTTCGCTAAACAAATTTCTCAGCCACAATGCTTGGCACAATACCATAGTTGCTGAAATGAACTCGGCCTCAAAGAAAGATAGTGCTACAGTTCACTGCTTCTAAGATTGCCAAGAGTCCAAATTTTAGTTGCTCCATAACTTTGTTAACTACTAAAAATTCTCCTAAAGTTGTTCCATAAATTACTCACTTATTCTAGACTAATAAATGTAGTCCATAAATTAGAAACTTATTCTACTAAGTCAAGTTTATTAGTTCATATTAAGTTTGATGGTAATCAAATTCTGCTTTTTTATCATTTTTGAGTGTGTTCTATAAATTTACGTTGAACCAGCGCCAATGGGGATCAGAAAGGAGGCGAATAAAACACCATCTTTCTGGTACAGAGTTGTCGGCCATGGCTACAAAAATGGTTGCTAATAAAACAAGATCGCTACGAAAAAGATTGAAAGTAAGAATTGGGTATAATTTGGTTGGTTAATAAAAGAAACTCAGTTCTTCAATTTGTGTAACAAAATATCTCCCCACAGAACATCGGTATAACTGAACGTTGGAGAATAGTCGTTCATGTTGAAACCGAAGTTAAAACTTCTCAACTAATGATATCACAACTACCGCTACCCTTTTGTCAGTTAATCAAACCCAAGATAGATTATCTTTCTAACTTCATGGATTTAGCTCCCACAACATAAAAACAATAAAATAGAAAATGGTTAGGATTGCATCAATTATTGCTATCTAGATGAAAAACACCAAGAACAAAATAGAGAATACTTCAAATAATAAGTACATCAATGACATAGATATATTATATATACACCAATGTTTTATACTTGGAATAAATTTTGAACAACTATTGATTTGATATTCTATTGATACATGACGTTATAATTAGAATTGTATTTTTGATGTGTGTTGATATACCACTAATATATTACTTGTACACATTGATACATCATTGATCTACTTTATATTGAAAACATTGAATTTTGCACGTTGTCTAAAAAATGTCCATAAACTTTCAAACGTTTCAATAATATTCTTAAATTAAAAAAAAAAACTTAAAAATACTCATACATTTAAAAAAAATGTCAGGTTAATTTTAGTTGAAAAAATATTCTTGAATTTTCAGGATGATTTTAAAAAATACAAATAAGTTTTCAAAAGTTTCATTAATACCCTTCAACTTTTAAAAAATATAGATATTAAAAACTGCTTTAATTTTTTTAAAAAAACTAAGAGCACCTCTAAACCTTTTACAAAAAGAAAAAAAAAATTCAAAGTTATTTATATGATTAATATCAAGTTTAAAAAATACTCCTGAACTTTCGATGTTACAAATTTTACTTATTGAATTTGAGAATTTACTCTAAATTTCTTCTCTTTTAATCACTGGTAGATTTCTTTCAATAAGTTGCCATAATTTTGTTTGTTAGTGTTCCAATTTTGTTTGTTAGTGTTCGAGTCATAGCAAGAAAGACTTCATGAGAATATTGAATTTTCTTCATGCTAATCCTATTTTCACTTCATTTAAGATTAGCCTAAGAAATTTCAAAAAAATTGGAGAATCAAAAGAAGAGGAATTACTGGAATTGGTACACTAACAAATAGGTAAGTTTTTATATTCAAGTAATACTCTTAAAATTACTAGGACATGATAGATTATGAATATGATTATCTTAAATAGAGTATGCATAATTATAATGCTTAGCATGTTAGTAGAATACGCGTCAAAAGACTACATTCCACTATGATATGAGAATTAAATGTTCTAAGCTACCAGAGAAAATTTTGGTAGGCTAGATGTTAAGGATATTTAGTAATAAATTATAGTTTACCATATATATTATATTTGATATTTTATTATAAGGCAAATATTAGATATTTGCCTTATTGCCATGGGTATCTTTCCATTTATTGTTATTTCCATTTATTACTATTTCCATATCCTTGTAATTTATTTGATTATAAATAAGATAACTTTCACACCATTTAGGTGTGGTGGTGTATTAATCAAACATTCACACTAGAAACTCTAAATTGAGTTAAAGCATTAATAATTTGGAGATTTCAAGATTTATATCCTTGTACACGCTTATATAAGAGAGAACTATGATAAAATAAGGAACTAGAACTAAACTGATGTCACAATTATCATGTCAGAACATTTCCAGTGAACAAAGTATTCATGGACGAAATGAACTTTAATGTTTAATGTTTCTAGATTATGATTAACTCTAGGAGTTAGTCCAAAAAGTCCCCAAAACAAATATGTAAACTATAATCCGTTAAGATGCTCTTAAGTACCTAGTTTACGATTATAGCATTTAAGAGAACTTGAATAGATTATCATGCCTATTAACAATCATGAATGATATCACTAGAGACGACACCATTTCATTTCCTATTAGGGGTGTACATGGTCCGGGTTGAGTTGGGTTGACGGATTTTGTTTGACCCAACCCAAAAGTTCGGGTTGGTTGGATTGGTAACCCAACCCAACCCAAAACTTTTCATAACCCAACCCAACCCAACCCAAAACTTTTCATAACCCAACCCAACCCAACCCTCTATCGGGGTGGGGTGTCAATTTTTTTTTTTTTAAACTTTTATTTATCCATAATTTATAATTATTCGGATACAATATTAAATAAAATATATTAAAAGTTCACAAACAAACACAAATCAATTTATAATTATTAAAAAAAAAAAAAAAAAACTAGCGAAAATGATAACAAATTAACATAGTTGAATATTGTTATTAAAGACCGTAGATGCCAACATTTTAAAATTGTAACATATTAATTAAAGTGTTATTAAAGACCCTAAATGCCAACCTTTCCTGAAAATTGGCTAAAGTAAAAAAAATATAAAAATATATCATAAAATTAAATAAACAGTAAAAATAATTAGTTTAAAATATGATATATATATATAAATGGTTTAACATTGTCAGCTAAATGCGAACATTTCTTAAAAATTGGTTAAACTAAGAAAAAATATAAGGATATGTTATGAAATTAAATAAACAATAAAAATAATTAGTTTAAACAAAAGAAAAAGAAAAAGAAAAAGAAAAAAAAAATATATATATATATATATGCTTATTGAGTTCTTAAAGAAAAAAAAAAAAGNCTTAAAAAAAAAAAAAAAAGAAAAAAAAAAAAAATATATACTCTGCCTGAATTCGAACTTGGGCGTGAGTCTCCCGATCTGACCAAATGAAAAATTCTTAATATATTTTATATATTTAAGTTTGGCTCGGATTAACTCGAGGGTTTTGCCCACGAACCCGAAAACCGAACCGATTTAGTTCGGGTTCAGAAAGATGAACCCAACCCTACCCGAAATGCTAATCCAACCCAACCCAACCTTTATAGTTTCGGGTTTGGTTGGTCCGAGTTGTCGGGTTGGATGTACACCCCTATTTCCTATCCCCTTTGGCACATTATTAGTGCTATTAGAGACATAAATAGACCTTAAAATGCCCAGCGGAGTGGTAACTTCCGGATTAGTGCTATTGAGCTTGACTCATTTTGTTCATATAGGATAGTGTATTGAGGTTGTTTCGTGCTAATGCCCTTATCATGTGTGAAAATGATTAATAATCTATAAACAAGCTCCCATTCCATAAACTCATCTCAAGGCGGGACAACGAACAACATAGGTAAACTCAGTACTTGGCATGCACACGAGGTCGATCCACCATTTCAGAGTGATGTTATGGTTTGTAGAGGGTTACTAGCTAACCTTTTACGAATGATGTTCAAGATTCATGATACCATATCATCCTTCATTTTATTATGCTTGATGAGGTTGTTCTTCTTCAATTTAGGATACCGATAATTCACTTCCTCTACAATGTAAGCTAGTTAAGTAAGATGATAAAAAAAAATTAGTTAACTCCAAAACTCAATTAGGTCATTCTGGAGATCCTACTACACCACGTTATGTGAACTACCTCTAAACCCACATTTAGGTTTATGACATGCATGAAAACTGCCTTAGGTAATTCAGGAACTCCTAAAATAGATGTAATTAAGAGCATACTTGGTTTTTGATATGTTTGTTAATTATTTTAGCTGTCTTTATGTAAATTTTTGTTATATCAAAATCTATTTGATCATATATTTTTAAAATTATAGAAATTATCGAGTCGATTTTCATTTTAAGTCGAGAGATACTTTGTATCTTGTATATCTAAAAAAGAGAGTTATTATAGATATTATTGGCTTATCAAATGTAAAGCATGTCTGTTGCAGGAAATAAAAGACAGTTGATATTCGACTATCAAACACTAATATTTCAAAAAACATTAAATTTCAAACTCCCTTCTCCCATATCAGCAATATAATGCAATTGTCAATATAATATAATGCAACTGTCCTTGATAATATATTTATAAATGGTCACGTTTAAAACAATCCTTCCAAAAGAATGAAACATTTACAACACAAAAACTAAAAAGTTAAAAGGAAAGTAGAATGTCCTAAAGTAACTGTGTTTTTGTTGAGCAGTTTCTCTTATTTACTTTGATCATCAGTTTTCTTTTTGTGTTCATTGTTTTTGTCATCGAAAGAATTTAATTCCACGTTCGACTGCGTAGCCTCCATGTCATCTTTGTACTTCTTATATACATCGCCTTTGTAGAAGTCTCGAGTTCTATAAGCTAGCACAAACGAAGCCATCGCTCCAAATAAAGTCACTGCAGCCAAAATCATGAAGGATTCACTAAAGCAATGAGTTCCAGTGCAAGTTAGACCATTCCCGTTCTTTACATTTCCAATTTTAGTGGCTTCTGCATCGTAAAACCTCCCTATTACTTCCACGTTCATTATATAAGATCCAAGTGGGACAGCCAATTGTCCACAGTTGAGAAGTGTCGAGTAATGTTTGAGGCCGAAGAGATGAGAGATTATGGCGAATATCAATGGAGTTTGAGCTCCAAGGCCAAACCCAATGATCAACGAAGCTACATAGACTGAATTTATATAAGGGAAGGCGATTGAGAGCAAGCCGGTGCAGGTGAAAAGTTGGGTAAGACCGAACATAAAAGGGCGAGGTAATTTGTATTTGGTCATAAGGGTTTCAGAAATGAAACCGGAGAAGACTCGACCAAAGAAATTGAATATGGAAATCCATGAGACCAGAATACTTATGGAATGATTTGGATATTTAAGTGACTCGGCGATCTGCCCAAGATTATCAATGGCTGCAACAGACGACCCACATGCAGAAACTGTTGCTATGAAAATAAGAGCCATATCTTTGCTTAGAAGAGCTTGCAAGATGCTGAAATCTTCTCCTCTTTGCGGCTCCTTAGATACATTTGAGACCCTCGACAAAGAAGTTTTTGAAATTTCTTCAAGTTGCTCTCGGGGAATCGAAACAACAACAGAAGGATTCATGGTTTGTTTACCGAGTTTGGAGAGAAAAAGTTCTTCTTTAATAGCTATCAAAAGGGGCATATAGATTAAGACGACGATGACTGCGACGCCACCAGCATAGCCAGCCTGAGAAAAAGCAATGTTTCTCTGGGTTATGGTGAGAAACAAGAGGAACACCGCTATCGCTATGGACACGTAAAGCAACTGGTAGAACACTTTGAGCTCCTGTGGATGCTTCCGAGCTTTGATTGTCCGAATTGGAAAAAAACACAAGAAACATACAATGGAGGGTAGCCATGAAAGAAGGAGGAGAAGATCGATAGAATTTTTGTTGCCGTAAATTGCTAAATTAATTTGAGTTAGGATGGCCCCACCAAGGCCAACGAAACCCTTGAGAAGGCCCAAAATGATACCGCGTTGATCAGGAAAATTTCTGACGTTGGTGACCATAACAGCGGTGTTGGGGAAGTTCTGTGAATTAGAAGTAATATAGATGTATACAAACATTAGCCATAAATGGGGTTTTGGAACGTAGTCAGAAACGGAGAGCCAAATCATAAAGTAGCTGAGGAAATTGGAGGATATCCCGACAAGGAAAAGCATCCACGGAGGAGCCACCTCGGCGAAAAGCCCGGCAAAAACTCCGAGGTTGGAGCCGAGATCTTTAGCGAATCCCAAGGTATTAAGTTGGGTTTGATTGTAGTCAAATTTTGTTTTTAAGAGTTTGGAGTATGTTCCGAACAAGTAAGGTGAACCGCAACCGATCATGATCGGAAAAGAGGTGAACACTGAAAACCATCGTCCTTCAACAACTTGTTTCACAAATTGCCAACTTTCTACTCCACGGTTGTCGCCCATGGTTACTAATTGGACTAATGGGGGCTAGAAATTGATTATTACTTAGGAATAACAGGAGTCCGGAACGCTGAGAATGAAAATGAAAACGAGGAATAAAGAATGAAGAATGGAGAATGAAAATTGGGAATGAGATTTTGGGTCCCAATTTGGTGCTCTATAAAGTAAATTCAGTTCCACAGTTAATGTACCAAACATCTTACCCAACGCAACATAGGTAGAGTTTAATGATGGAAAATGGTTTTATAAGCTGAACCAAACAGCTACTTCCTATCATACACTCTGTCAACAATGATCTTTTCCGGTGAACTTGGACAAGATGGATAAAAATAAATAAACCCCCAACAACTCACCCTTCCATAACATCATTTGCCGTTCTTGGTGTCATCCATACATTTTCACCCCTCACATTCTATTTCTTTCCCCTTCCATCTATATCTTTATAAATATGTTTACAACAACATAATTTCATGAAAGATGTAATTTTTTTCATTAAAAGTAGGGAGAACTAAAAATTATATATGACAAAATCAATGCTAAATAGTATCACTCATCTACTTCGAGGTTAGAGCTCGGCGACACCGCTGGTGATGGAGAGCCAAATCATGAAGTAGCTTTAAAAGTTGAGAGTTGAGCCGCTTGGCCAAGAAGGCCGGCGAAAATTTCAAAGTTGTAGCCGAGATCTTTGGCGAATCTCAAGGTGTTGATTTGGATGTTGGATGTATCCCACGATCGAAATATGCCGTGCCAAAACAAACCGTTGAAGCAGGAAGAACAACTTGAGGGGGAAAACTTTTAAATAGAGGAACTTAAGCAATTATGATTTTCCATTTTATTTATCGTTAGGAAAAGAACAAAAATCTGATGAGTATTTACAGTGGAGAAAACACGGACTAGTTTCCTAAACTTTCTCCTTAATTTAATAAGCCCTAAACACTAAAACACAAATTTGCAACCATTCACAATTCTCTTAATTTTGCTCCATAAGTTGGTAACTTATTCTACCAGCCTACTAACCATTCTACTCAATTGCACCAAAAGTTAGTAACTTGTTCTATTAAGTCATGTTTATTAGCTCTCAATCTCCCTCGTAAACTTGATTTTGTTTGAGATTTTTCACTCCCCACAACTCTCTCATTTATTCTACTAAGTCATGTTTATTAGTTCTTAATTTCTCTCGTAAACTTGGTTTTGTTCGAGATTCTTCACTCCCCACAACTCTCTCATCTCTACAAACTTAACCCTTGTTAGGGTCTTGGTTAGAATAGCCGCACGTTGCTCTCTAGTGCATACGAACTCCACAACAATTTTATCTTTTCTCTATTGGATTTGACCCAGAATTGAAATACTTTGAAACAATAAAAGAAGCAAAGTAAAAACTTGGGGATAGATCTTATTTATAGCGAAGAGAGGACTAACTACCTTTCTAAACTTTCTCCTCAAACCACTAACACTATGCTGAAATGAACTTGGCTTCACACGAAAATCAACACAGTTCACTGCTTCTGTTTTCGTCAATAGATCAAATTTTCGTTGAGATAGCAAGTCAGATTTAGATCGAATACTCAAACCTGCAACCCAAAAACCCATTTGATCCAACCCTGCACCCTTGGCTCAATACTCGTGTTTGCAGGCTAGATATGCAATGTCACAACAGAAACCCAGTCAGGCGAATGGATCAACCCACATGCAACGCCTTGACCTGCACACACGTAAGCATCTTGTGGTGCCCCGTGGCGCACCTACAGCCAGAAATTCCTTTGGCTTACATGGCATAGTCGGCTCGAAAGCTCAAAAACCAGACCCTCAACTCGGTAAAGGATGTTTTGACCAATTTCCATCGTTCCAACAATCCCGATTATGATTTTGACCATAATTAAGGTAATTAAGGTCAGTATATGCCCTATTTTTTTCATAAATTCAAGTTAAATTATATTAGAATTGTGAATGTAACGGCTCAAGCACACTGTTACCAGATATTGTCCTCTTTGAGCTTTCCCTTTCGAAATTCTCCTCAACATTTGAAAACGCTACTATTCGGAAGAGGTTTCCACACCCTTATAAAGGGTGTTTCGTTTTACTCCACAATCAATGTGGGATCTCACATTATTGGTTCCACATAATTTTTCTACTTCGAGATTAGATCTCAAACTTCTCGATCCACGTCGTGATTTAGTAACAAATGACTTTGTCATTTGTAACAAGTTTTTCACCAAGAGAATAATTTAAATGAAAGTAGAAAAAGCACACTTGTTGGAAAACCATTTCCAAAAAAATAAGCATGCTTGCAATGAGAAACTTGTCTTCGGGTAATTTGTAACAAGTGAAGATCTTGTTCCGGAGTTTTGAGTTCTTATCCCTTAGACACTCCCCTTTTGAGACATGTGGGGTCCTATGTTCAGTGAACAATTCAATCCTGACCTATGCTTGAGGCTTCATGCGTTGCCCGTGGCATAGTTTAATACTTGCATCCATGACTTCTTGCATTTCGTGCGATACAATCTATGTTAGGTTATAGAGCCTGCTGCTTATTTATAGCTTAGTATGGTAAATGACATATAAGGTAAATTTTCATAACTATACAGTAAAAAGCTATATCTGCTATATATGGTAGATAGTTATATACAGTAGATGATTATATCTCGTAACGCTATATATACAGTAGATGATTATATCTCGTAAAGCTATATATACAGTATCTCGTAAAGTTATATATTGTAAGCAGAACTATATATATATATATCCCAGAGCTTTGAAAACTACTTTCTCTATTCTCTACAAATCTGTAGTCATCAATACAAATCCTTTACCTTGCATTTTCTCTACCATGTTCTTTGTGTTCATCTAGATCGAGTGTGTGCATTGTTGTGCGATCCTAACAATCTGCGTACCTATGTCGAAGGCTTCATGCGTTCCTTGCGACCTAGTCTGAGTACCTACTCCTAGGGCTTCATGTGTTTCTTGCGACGTAGTTTATGTCATAGGACCATGTTGCACTTCTCATCGGGAGGCCTTTAGGATATCTTGGGTTCTCATTCTAAGAGTTCTTTGTTAAGTCGTGAAGCACAACTAAGGAAAATTCTTAACAAGTACGCCCTAATTCATATGATTCATAAAAATTTATTTGCATGCATAATTCTTTCATAAGCACTTGTCACTTTGTATTAATTAAAATCTTGATTTCTTATAAAGTGTCTTGAGAGGTAGTTACATACATTTTCTCTTGGTTCATATTCCAAAGTTGTCTTAATCCCCTTACGATCTTACATACTTACCATTAATATCATAAATGATCTCCCATAGTATTTTGAGTCTAAAGTCTTGAAATATTTTGCATATCTCAATGATCTTGTAACTTTGTACCGTCCTTTTAAAACATGAAATAAGGCTTTCATCAAATTTCATGTCATTTAGAGGTCACTTTGGTCATAAACCCCTAATACATAATTATAGGGGCATTTTAGTCATTTTACACCTACCCTTGGTTTAGCCCCTTATATGATCTAATGATCATAAAATTTTGTACATAACTTTATCATGCCATATTGAATCTTCAACTAAAATTTCATGAGTAACATAGTCCTTTTCAGTAGGTTCATGGCTCAAGCACTTCATTGAAATCAACATTTATATGGATTCTCATGTTGGAAAGCCTTAAATATTTATCTCAACGTTAATCTCAACTTTTTCGATGTAACGACCCTAAATTTCCACTTACATAGAGTTGCTACTATCATACCATTCTAAGCTTATATGCGGAATATAACTCTTAAACATCATATTTTTATGCAAAAAAATTTCCAACATAACTTCATCAATGAGAACACCACTATGGTCTTACGTGTTCAAAACATAATCCAGAAATGAAATTGAAAGTGATAATGAAATAAATTTAAAAACATGAAATGAACTATGCGATGTCATCGTCAATCGTACATGGGCGTCTTACCTTTACCTGAAAAATGATGTAGTATTTCAAAGAATACTCAATACGTGTCCCCACTGTGCAACCACATGCAACAAATTCTCTAGGGACCTATCACTATCTCATTCTAGGGGTGGTCTCGAGTCCGGACTAAACTTGGATGTGTAGCACTTTCCTACATACGACCCACACATGCGAGTGTGAATCCTCAGGCTGTCGCACCCCACCTGGACCCATCCTGGTCGAGCTAGCTATCCGTAGCGAAGTTCGAAGGTCAACAGACCCCTGAGTGTCGTGCTCAACATGATCACTATCATTATCATAGTATACGCGTCCGTACTCATCATCATAAAAAGGGAAAGTGTCTCGATGCTTGTGTATATACAGAAATGCATGAGGTCCCTCGACCTTTTCTCTTCTTTTGAGACATCTTTATGACACAACCCTAGTTTCATCTCTATATTACTATTAGTAATACATGCGCATTAGCTATTCATCTTGACATCGTCATTGATATTCTGTAGGTTTGTGTACTATGCCGATTTTTCGACATGATACAACATGTCATTCAGAACATACATCTTACTTAATATGGAAAACATCGTCATATTAGGGTAATAACATAATGCATCATAATCATCATACATCATCATCATAACGCCATCAAATACATCATAGTCATCATAGCACATCATCAAACATCATCATACATCATCATATAACTCATATACGTCATACATCATAAATCCTACATCATACGTCATAGTTATACATCATAAAGGACATGACCTGGTGCCATTGGGCACGTGTCGTCATACAACAAACAAGTATCTAGCCTATCCTATAGTAAGACCAATTACTTGGTTTCCCTTAGCCGGCGTTCTCCCTAATTAATTATACGTTAGCCTCCATTCCTCGAAAGCTCCTCTAAATGTCGCCAGGGTTCGTTTTCTAATAGATCATTCGTCACCTTTTGTTAGTATTTCACAATTAATAATAATTTCAACTGACATATGTGAAATACGACATTAAAACAACCTTGATTACCTTAATTAGAGTCGAAAACAGGTTCAGGGGAGTCGGAACGGTGGAAATTGGGCTTAAAAAGGAAACCCGAGCCGAATCAGTCGAGTTGGAGCTAAGGACAGCCGAGTCGAGCCGTCTAAGCCGAAGGAGTTGTTTGCTGCAGGTGTGCCACGTGGTGCAACATGAGGCCGAAGCATGTGTAGGTGACTTCGGGTTGAGGCGCGAGTTTAAAGATCACGGGTCATGGGTCGCAGGCGCTGCAGGCTGCACGGCTGACCGTAGGGGTTTGGCCCCAGTGCGCGTTGGTTGCAGGCGTGGCAGGTCACCGGGTGCGAGTTGCAGACATGGATCGTTGCAGGTGTAGGCCGAGTTATCTGGGCTTGTTCCTGGGCCTCGATCAATTGATGGTGAGTGTGGTACGGGTTGAGTTCGACTCGAATTCAGATCCGTCATTTTCGATGCCGTTTCCCATCCTTTGTGTCTTGAAAACACATATATCCACAGATCCACAAATCTCTAAGGAAACCGGGACATCTCTCTTGATACCGATGAGATGTATGTAAAGGGGAACGCGGAACGTACCTTGGATTAGCGTACAATGGTCGAGGATCCTTTTTGTGGAGTGAATCGAGCATTTTGACGTCGAGTTTGGCCGTATTGGTCTCGCTGAAAAACATCTTGACAATATCATATTGTAATCCATCTCTATACATACCTATAAAATTCTGACCTAATATCTCATCCAAACTAGTTCAATACTTTTAAATTACCTCATAACTTTTATGTATACGATTGTTCTCAAACTTAGATTTAAAACTTTCCAAAACTTTTCCTAAAACTTTCCAAAACTTTCCCATTAGTGTTAAGAAAGAGAGGTTTTTACGTCTCACTACTTCCAAAGCTTATCTTCCACTAAAGTCATTGGTGTCGTTCACAAATTATTTTTACAATGTTTCAACTTTTAAGGTCTTAACTTTTATATATATATATATTTCATACTTATATTTTAATTTCATATTTTGACAATTTTTTTTTTTTTTTTGACACTACCACTTATAATATCTATAGTATACTATAAGATATGGTCGTCTATCAAGCTTCTTTTGTCATTTTCATTTTGAAACTACTTACTCGTTAGTATCAATTGGTACATTCATTTTCATCTATATGGTATGAATAAAGAATGAGAGTGTTTCGGACAAAGAGTTGTGTTCAACTTGAAGTTGATTGGATACATCAAATATCAATTTCAATTATGTGCCCAAATAAAATGTTTGAGGCAAAGAATACAATACTTGACAAGATTTGGCGACACAATAACTACATTAAGACTTGAGAAAATTATACTTGGGTGGCATATCCATCCGTGCTAAATTGTCATCACCTTTCTTCCTGTCATCTATACAATAGAATTCCATATCCGATTGAGGAATCCACATGTCCTCTCTATACCTATTATAAACGTCGCCTTTGTAAAAGTCTCGAGTCCTATAAGCCAACACAAGCGAAGCCACTGCCCCGAACAATACCACCACAGCCAAAATCAAGAAAGACCCACTAAAGCAATGAGTGCCCGTGCAAGTTAGCCCCTTTCCATTCTTAACTCCACCAAGCTTTGCTGCTTCAATGTCATACAACTTCCCAATTACATCAACGTTCAGTATGTAAGATCCAATTGGGACAGCCAATTGCCCACAATTGAAGATTGTCGAGTAATATTTGAGGCCGAATAGTTCCGAGATTATGGCGAACAACATTGGAACTTGCGCTCCGAACCCAAACCCAATGATCAAGGACGCTACGTAAACGGAGCCCTTATATGGGAAGGCAATAAAGAGAATGCCAACGCAAGTTAAAATATGGGAAAAAGTNTAAAAGATGGGAAAAAGCGAACATGAGAGGACGGGGTAATTTGTATTTGGTCATAAGCGCTTCCGAGATGAAACCGGAGAAGACCCGACCGAAGAAATTGAATATCGAAACCCATGAAACGAATATGCTTATTGATTGAGATGGATAGCCAAGTGATTCACCAACTTGACCTAAGTTATCAATTGCTGCAATTGATGCGCCACAGGCAGTAAGTGTGGCTATGAAAACAAGCGCCATGTCTTTGCTGAATAAAGCTTGTAAAATGGTGAAATCTTCACCTCTTTGTGGCTTTTTGAATGCCATTGAGAAACACGAGGTTGAAGCTTCGGGAATTTGCTGTATTGTGGGCGGGGCTTTGGGGGAAGGCTCGTGCTCCGGCATTAAAATGGGGACGGTAGGATTGTTATTTAGGGTTTGTTTGTTGAGTTTGAAGAGCATGAACTCTTCTCTAATGGCTATCAAAAGAGGGATAAGCAATAAGCCGATGATGACGGTGGCGCCGCTCATGTAAGCTTCTTGAGTAAACACTGTTTGTTTTTGGGTTATGGTTAAGAATAAAAGAAACAGCGCCAAAATTATGGACACATAAAGCAAATGGTAAAGAACTCTAAGCTCATCTGGATGTTTACGGACTTTGATTGGTCGAATTGAGAGAAAAAACAACATAGACACAACGGTTGGTAGCCAAGAGAGAAGAAGCACCAAATTGGTTGGGTTATCATGGCCGTAAAGAGCTAAATAGAATTGAGTCAAAATAGCACCTCCGAACCCAACGAAACCCTTGAGAAGCCCGAGAATGATGCCTCGTTGGTCCGGGAAGTTTCGAACGCTCGTGACCAAAATGGCGGTGTTGGCAAAATTTTGTGAATTCGCAGCTACGCAGATGAAAAGGAACATTTCCCAAAACGGGGGCTTGGCGATACGGCCGGTGATGGAGAGCCAAATCATGAAGTAGCTCCAGAAGTTGAGAGTTGAGCCGACGAGGAATAGAACCCACGGTGGAGCAACTTCGCCGAGAAGGCCAGCGAAAACTCCGAAGTTTGAGCCGAGATCTTTGGCGAATCCTAATGTGTTGATTTGTGTTTGATTGTAATCGAAATGCGACTTTATTGCTTTCGAGTATGTTCCAAAAATGTAGGTTGAACCAGCGCCGATCATGATTAGAATGGAGGCGAATACCGCAAACCATCGTCCTTCTATGACTTGTTTGATAAAATGCCAGCTTTCTAGTAAAGAGTTGTCGGCCATTGCTACAAAGAATGGTTGGTAATGGAAGAGGAGAGCTGCCGAGAAGATTGGAAGTGAGAATTGTGTTTAATTTGGTGGGTTAATAAAAGGAATTCAGTTCTTCAGTTTGTGTAACAAATACCTATCTCATCTGACATTTGTATAATTTAACGTTGGAGAATTGTCGTTCAATGATATCACAACAACTACAGTTAACCTTTTGTTGGATATCAAACTTAACAAAATAGAAAAATCTTAGAATCTCACAACTCATACATTCGATACAGATTCGATCGAGATGAAGAACACGAAAAGTAAAATAGAGAATATATCAATAATAAATATATTAGTGACAAAGATATATTAATTAACACTAATGTTTTATACTTGAAGTAAATTTTGGATAAGTGATCGTTTGATGTACTATTGATAAATCAATGTTATGCTTAAAATTGCATTTTTGGATGAGTGTTGATATACTACTGATATATTACTCGTATGCACTACTGAAACATCATTGATTTACTTTATATTGAAAATATAAATCGTATACCTATATTACTTGGCTAAATTAATAAAAATATTATTGAAGTTTGCACTTTGTATAAATGAATGCAGGTCAACTTTCTAAAGTTTCAATAATACTCNAAAAAAAAAAAAAAAAAAAAAAAAAAAAAAAAAAAAAAAAAAAAAAAAACCTTAGTTTTAGATGGAAATCGTCACCATTTTGTTTTAAAAATATGATTGAACTTTTAAGATAGTTTACAAAATACCTTTCAACTTTCATCAATCCCTTGAGTTTTCAAAAGTTTTATTAATATCTTCAATTTTTTTAAAAAAAATATATTTATTAAAAAAAAAAAAAAAGCAAAACACCTTTTACAATGAGTATTAAGTTTAAAAAAAAAAAAAAAAAAAAAAAATTACTCATACGTAGATTTCTCTATACACATTCTATGAATTCTCTCCAAGTTTTTCCTCTTTTAATCTCTTGTGGATTTCTTTCAGGTTCTTATAACTTTTTTATTTTTATTTATTTATTTATTTATTATGTTCCAAACAAAAATTAATGTTCATTCTTTAAAAAAAAATATGTTGTAATCGATTTGTTGATATGGTTCTCTAGTCAAGGAAATGACTGATTATGCTTTAGATGAAGTCCTACTCATGTGGAGTTGGTCACTCTTAGGGATGCAGTGGAGAGGGGGAGGAGATTCTCAAACGAAAAAAAAGGATCCAATAACTTCGAAAGGATTGAATGAGGAGCTGTATGGAGTGAAAATCTCATGTACGATTCAATCAAGTAGTTATAAGGGTGATTTATCTATCAACTTTTACACTATCATTAAAAAAAAACACTCTTTTCTTTCTTCTTTCCTCTTTTTTTTTTTTTTTGCCAATAAAATTTTCTTTCTGAAAAAGTAGGGTGGGTGGCTAAATAACAATGGACAATTCTTTTAGAAAAATTCAGGGAATCTACTAGTTATTTATTATTTATACGATTTTAGAAGATAAAAAGGGACCATTTCTATTTGATAAAGTATATTTTTATTTAAATTATAAAAATTAACATGTTGTTCCAGGTCACTTTGGATATCTCAAAAAAGAGTCTGTATAACAAATATGTGAAATAAAAGACGGTTGATATTCTATATATAAACCACTAATATTTCAAAAATTTTAAATTTCAAACTCCCTTCTCCAATATCCACAAACAATTTTCTTTGATAATATTAATAAACCAAAAGAATGAAACATCTACAATTTAAAATTAAAAGATTAAAAGGAAAATAGAATGTCCTAATGTAAGTATGTTTTGTTGAGCAGTTTCTCTTATTTACTTTGTGAGTCAGTTTTCTTTTTGTGTTCCTTATTTTTATTATTGAAAGAATTTAATTTCACGTTCGACCTGCGTAGTCTCCATATCATCTCTGTATTTCTTATATACATCACCTTTGTAGAAGTCTCGAGTTCTATAAGCTAGCACAAATGAAGTCATCGCTCCAAACAAAGTCACTATAGCCAAAATCAAGAACGAATCACTAAAGCAATGAGTTCCGGTGCAAGTTAGGCCTTTCCCGTTCTTCACATTTCCAATTTTAGTGGCTTCGGCATCGTAAAACCTTCCTATTACTTCCACATTCATTATATAAGATCCAAGTGGGATAGCCAATTGCCCACAATTGAGAAGTGCTGAGTAATGTTTGAGGCCGAAGAGATAAGAGATTATGGCAAATATCAATGGAGTTTGGGCTCCAAGGCCAAACCCAATGATCAACAAAGTTACATAGACTGAATTTATATAAGGGAATGCGATGGAGAGCAAGCTGGTGCAGGTGAAAAGTTGGGTAAGACCGAACATGAAAGGGCGAGGTAATTTGTATTTGGTCATAAGGGTTTCAGAAATGAAACCAGAGAAGACGCGACCAAAGAAATTGAATATGGAAATCCATGAAACAAGACTACTTATGGAATGATTTAGATATTTAAGTGACTCGGCGATCTACCCAAGATTGTCAATGGCTGCAACGGACGACCCACATGCAGAAATAGTTGCTATGAAAATAAGAGCCATATCTTTGCTTAGAAGAGCTTGCAAGATGCTATAATCTTCTCCTCTTTGCGGCTTCCTTACATTTATTTGAGACACTCGGCAAAGAAAGTTTTGAAATTTCTTCAAGTTGCTCACGGGCAATCGAAACAACAATAGAAGGATTCATGGTTTGTTTACCGAGTTTGAAGAGAAAAAGTTCTTTAATAGCTATCAAAAGGGGCAGACATATTAAGACGACGATGACTGCGACGCCACTGGCATAGCCATCCTGAGAGAAATCAATGTTTCTCTAGGTTATGGTGAGAAACAAGAGGAACACCGCTATCGCTATGGACACATAAAGCAAGTGGTAGAACACTTTGAGCTCCTATGGATGCTTCCGAGCTTTGATTGTCCGAATTGAAAGAAAACACAAGAAACATACAATGGACCAGAGTAGCCATGAAAGGAGGAGAAGATCGATAGAATTTTGGTTGCCGTAAATTGCCAAATTAATTTGAGTTAGGATGACCCCACCAAGGCCAACGAAACCCTTGAGAAGGCCCAAAATAATACCGGGTTGATTAGGAAAATTTCCGACGCTGGTGACCATAACAGTGGTGTTGGGGAAGTTATGTGAATTAGAAGTAATATAGATGTAAACAAACATTAGCCATAAATGGAGTTTTGGGACGTAGCTAGAAACAGAGAGCCAAATCAGAAAGTAGCCAAAGAAAATGGAGGATAAACCCACAAGGAAAAGCATCCACGGCAGAGCCACCTCGGCAAAAAGTCCGACAAAAACTCTGAGGTTGGAACTGAGATCTTTAGCGAATCCCTAGGTATTAAGTTGTCAAATTTTGTTTTTAAGAGTTTGGAGTATGTTCCGAATAAGTAAGGTGAACCACAACCGATCATGATAAAAAAAGAGGTGAACACTGAAAATCATTGTCTTTCAACAACTTGTTTCACAAATAGTCAATTTTTCTGCTCCACAATTGTCGCCCATGGTCACTGACTGAATTAATGGGGGCTAGAAATTGATTATTACTTAGGAATAAGAGGAGTCGGCGTTGGCTGAAAATGAGAACGAGAACCAAATGAAGAATGAAGAATGAAAAATTGGGAATGAGATTATGGGTCCCAATTTTGTGCCCAATAAAGGAAATTCAGTTCCACCATCTATGTACCAAACATCTTACCTAAGGCAACATAGGTAGAGTCTTATGATGGAAAATGGTTTTGTAAGCTGAACCAAACAGCAACTTCCTCTCCTACACCTGGTCAACAATGAGCTTTTCAGGTGAAGTTGGACAAGAAGGATAAAAATAAATAAACCCCCAACAACTCATCCTTCGATAAGCAGTTCTTGGTGTCATCCATACATTTTCAACTCTCTAACCTTCTATTTCTTTCCCCTTCCATCTATATCTTTATAAATATGTTCACACCAACATAATTTCATGAAAGATAGTAATTTTTTTTCATTAAAAGTAGGGAGAACTAAAAATTATATATGACAAAACCAATGCTATATAGTATTATCCATCTACTTTGAGGTTGGGGCTTGGCGAAACCGCTGGTGATGGAGAGCCAAATCATGAAGTAGCTTTAGAAGTCGAGAGTTGAGCCGCAAGGAATTGGACTCACGCGGAGCTATTTGGTTGAGAAGGTTGGTGAAAATTTCAAAGTTGGAGACAAGATCTTTGGCAAATCCTAAGGTGTTGATTTGGATGTTGGATGTATCCTGCGATCCAAATGTGCCAAAACAAACCGTTGAAGTAGGAAGAACAACTTGAGGGAGAAGAACTTTTAAACATAGGAACCTTAATCATTTGTGTGTTGAGATATGATTCAAAGTATTCAAACTACCAAGATTTTAGGAGGTTGTGAGTAGATTTTAATTTATGTACAATTTCCATAATTTACTATTTCTGGTTATTGTATAAACCTATAAATATTGAAATTTTGTAACTCTTTAAACATAGAGTAAACATTGAGTGAGAAAACAATAATAAGCACGGTGACTTTGATCTATTTTATCTTTTCCTATCTCTTTCAATATTTCTTTCCCAACAAATTTGGTATCTCTTTTCCTGTCTCTTTAGATATTCCTTTCCCAACAAATTTGGTATCAGAGCCAAGTTCCTGTCAACACGAGGGTGAGTGATTATTTTTTTCACAAAACGAAAATGGGAGTAGTTGGTTTTTCTTTCTTCGCACCGCTATTACCATTTTTTAATGGTGAAAAATATGAGTGGAGTATCAAGATGAAGACCTTGCTCAATCGCAAGAGCTATGAGACTTGGTGGAGCACGGGTTTGTTGATGTATTAGAACCCACAATGGAAGAAAAGGAGAGACAGAAACCAAGAAAACGATGCTAAGGCTCTATTCATTATTCAGCAAGCAATTCATGAGACTATTTTTTCACGAATTGCAGCCGCAACCACATCAAAGCAAGCTTGGTCAATTCTATAGAAAGAGTTTTAGGGAGATTCAAAGGTCATAACAGTGAAATTGCAATCTCTAAGACGAGATCTTGAAACTCTGCTTATGACGAATGGCGAATCAATTGTTGACTTCTTATCAAGAGCAATGGCAATAGTCAGTCAGATGTGTACCTATGGAGAGAAAATTTTAGATGAAACAATTGTAACTACCATAGAAGAAGCTAAGGATCTATCAATAATCTCCATTGATGAACTAATGGGCTCACTTCATGCTCATGAGTCAAGAATCAATAGATCATCTAGAGGAATGAAAAAAAGGCTCTACAAGCAAAGGAGACAACCAACAACGAAGGCAATGAAAGAAAAAAATATTCATTTAGCAAGTAGAAGTCGTGGAAGAGGAGAATTTCGCAGCTTCCATGGTGGTCATGATAATAGGAGTAGATGGAGAAATGATGGACAAAGGTAGTTCAATGAACAAAGTAATATAAGAAAGGTCATACAATGTTACCCTTGCATAAGGTATTGGCATACAAAAGCTGATTGTTGGTATAAAAATCAACAAATGAATTTTACAGCAGAAAATAAAGAAGAAGAAGAAAAACTTTTTATGGCGTGTATTGATATTAATCTAAAGAAAGGTGACTTATGGTTGTTGATAGTGGATGCTCAAACCGTATGACATACATCAAATCTTTATTCCAAGAGAACCATATGACAGACATCAAATATTTATTCCAAAAGCTTGATGAGACACAAAGAATGAGAAATAAAAAAGAGATACAAGTTGAGGAAAAAGGCATAGTGAAAGTCGAAACCAGTCATGGTAAGATAAAACTATTAGATAGTGATACAAAAGAGACTACAATTGAAGTTTCTCTTGATGAAGAGACAAGGGTCTACTCTAGTACATCTCCTAGTGCTTCCACTACAACACAAAATTTGTCAAATTCATCATCTTCAACATCACTAAACAACGACTCTTCTCTTGAAGAATTTGTGGAGAATTTGTGGATGAGACACCTCTAAGGAAGTATAAATCATTAGCTGACCATATGCATCATGTCAATTTGCTCTAACTGTTTCAAACCCTATGAGTTATGAAGAAGCACCTGAAAAAGAAGAGTGGAAGAAAGTAAGAGATGCAGTCCATTGAGAACGATTGAACATGGGATAGGGTTGACTTACAAAACGAAAAGTTTATGGAGATTTACATGGGAGTTCTAGTCCATTGTGGTGGCCTGTATATCAGTTTGATGGAGATTTACAAGAAGTCTATGTAACACAGCTAGAGGGATTCATAAACAAAGACATAAACAAAGGTATACAAGCTGAGATAGACATTAAACTGCTTTGTCAAAAGAAAAGTTCTACTACTTGACAATTACTTGACATCTGCAACTTTGAATTAAGAGAGAGTGTTGAGATATGATTTAAAGTAGTTGAAATATGATTCAAAGTATTCAAATATCAAGACTCTAGGAGGTTGTTAGTAGATTTGAACTTATCTACCATTTCCATAATATACTATGGTTACGGTATAAGTCTTTCAATATTGGAATTTTGTAACTCTTTAAACATAGAGCAAGCATTGAGTGAGAAAACAATAATAAACTATTCTAACTTTGATCTATTTTATCTTTTCCTATCTCCTTCAATATTCCTTTCCCAACCTTGTGATTTTCAATTCTATTTGATGGTGTGAGAAGAGCACATCTGATAAGTATTTACAGTGGAGAAAACACAGACTAGTTTCCTAAACTTTCTCCTCAATTTAAGAAGCACTAACAATCTTAGTAATTAAGGCACTAAACTTGTCCACAATTTTGCAACCATTAAAAATTCTCCTAATTTTGCAACCATTAAAGCACTTAGCTTTTCAAATCTTTTTGTTGTTGTGAATAGAGCATAAATCTGATAAGTATTTACAGTGAAAAAGAACTAACCAGCTTTCTAAATTTTTTCTTTGAACCACTAACAATCTTCCTATTTAAAGTATAAAACTTGTTCACAATTTGACAACTACTAAATTGATGCTCCATAAGTTAAAAACTTTTTCTACCAAGTCTACTAAAAATTCTCAAGAGTTACTCAATAATTTAGTAACTTATTCTATTAAATCAAGTTTATTAACTCACATTCTCGACACACTCATAGATGAAGTGGAAGTGAATGTCAATGCATTTGTTGCGTTTGTGAAATATTGGATTCTTCATAAGTGCAATTGCAGATTTGTTGTCGACGCAAAGAGTTGCTTTAGTTTACTTCTACTCACTTTGCTCAACAAATTCATCAAGCACAATGCTTGAAACAATACCACAGTTGCTGAAATGAACTTGGCTTCACATGAAGATAGTTGCACAGATCGCTGCTTCTGTTTTCGCCAATAGATCAAATTTTTGTTGAGATAAAACGCTATTCTTGCGGTGTTTTTTCTATCATCAATGTCTCCAATTAAAACACTATCGTAAAATCGACTAGTTCTTCAGAATCTTGCCCTCTTTAATACTTCAGTCCGTAACTTGTTGTTTCCTTCACATAGTGGAGAATGTGCTTAACCGCTTAATGATGCATCGTAGTGAGCTTTTCTATGTACCTACTCACCATTCAAACAACATATGAAAGATCGATATAAGTATGAGTCAAGTACCTAAGACTTCCGATGGCGTGCCTATACTCAGTAGAATTCACCAAGCTTCCTTCAACATCTTTCTCGAGTTGTAACTTTGCTTCCATGAGATACTTGGTTAGGTTGCACTGTAACGCCCCTAATTTCCTTTAACCTAATTAGTGACGTCACCCATGCATACTTATCTCATTAAGCGGAAGCTCATCATAAATAACCTTGAAATAGTCTTTCATAAAAATTCATGAATCCAAAACATTACCTAAACTCCGAAAATAAACCTTCAATACTGAATTCAAAATAAATCCAAATAAAACGATACTCAATCCTATAACTTAAAATAGTCTAATAAAAGTAAACTCCTAAAAATATCCCGTCTCCAACTTCCATGGTGGCCTCAGCTCCGCCGTCAACCGTACATTGGCGCCTTGCCTTTACCTGAAAAATGTAGGTAGCACGTGGCTTGAGTATTTTATGAAATACTCAGTAAGTCACCCCACTGTTGGGGTTAGGAATGCAAACACATGCAACATATGAGCGGGACCTAACTTTTCATAAACTTTTCATAGCCTTGGGCGCTTTTCTATTCCGGGTAGGGTTGGATGTGTGGTACTCCTTCACACATGGCCCATGTACGTATACATGAACCCACCAGGCGGGCTCTTAAACATACCCCCTGGGCCTGACTTGGTCGGGCAAAACGTGTTACACGTAGCCGGACACCACAGAACAGAAAAGGGCCCGCATGATATCATGGCGAACATAAATATCGTATTTCATTCTTTCGTATCATAAAGGGGAAGAATCCCGATGCACGTGACATACATATATGCATGAGGTCCCTTAACATATTTAACATGGCATTACATAAGCAGTGCTAACATTGCATTTACGTTTCTTACATCACATGACATCTCACATGACTTACATTACATGGCATATTACATAACATTCCAGTTGCATAAACATCTCATAACATGACTCGATAATTCTACGTGTATCTATGGCATCAATCAACATATTCATGGCATACAATACTAACATCTCATTCATGACATAACATAAACAGTCAACAGTCAACACAAGTTCATACATCACATAACATACACAATCTACGGTCAACACAATCTATACATCACATAATCATATCACATAAAATATGGTGCATGCAGGGGCCACAGGGCACGCACCATCATACAACACGTAGAAAGCTAACTCCAACAGTAAGGTCACTTACCTCGATGGTCTTGGTTGAAGTCACTCACAACGAGCTAATCCCAGCGGTTAAATAAGTCCTATGATAACCACATAAAAATTTAGAACCTTTCATAAGGTACCCTAACTAAACCTCATGCTATTTATCAAATAAACCCTTGACCTAATCTGTCTTTAACGTTTAGGAGCCATACTGACCTCGGATGGTAAAACTAAGGGCAGAAACGGCTTCGGAAGGGCCAAAAACCTTGGAATCGATATATTATAGTGATACCGATTCACCAAGCCGAGCTGCCGAGCCGACCAATTAAGCCGCCGAGCTGAGCTGCGGGATTTGATGGAGCCGAGCTGCCGTACACGTCAAGCCGAGCCGAGAGCACGCGTGCGGAGCCGAGACCAAGGCTGCAGCGCGCGTCTGCGTTGGGCCGAAACGCACAGGGCCCGCGTTCGTTCCGTGGGCTGGTCCAGAGGCCAAACGTGAACCCGACCCGTTTTCCTTCGTCTTCCTTACCCGAAATCTCGTGAAAACCCTAATCATCGCTGCGCCGCCAACGACGACGTCACAACCCCGATTCCGACGATGCGACGACACCCCTCGCCTATTCCGACCGACGCGCAACGATATTCAACACCGATAGCCTCGGTCGCTTCTCCCTCCGGCCACTCACCGAAGAAAATCCAGCGAACCATCTCGCACGTTTTTCCTGGCTAACCCTCTCGATTTTTCCGTACTCTCAGACACCCTAAAAAACCCTAAACGTTTGAAGAGCAAAAGTTGTTTCCAACGAAGGAGGAGAGTTGTATATGGGAATATAAAAGGTCTTTATGACTTTTCCATTAAGGCAGTAATTTTCTTGTTAGAAATCATACCTTTTCCAGCGACAATAAATGCAGCATAATATCTTTTCGTTTTGGCAGCAAAAATAAAATCTTAGCATAAAATCTAAAATAAATAAAACAAAAATTCGAATCCTTACATGCACTCTACTTCTTAATATAGGGCGATTGATTTAGCATGATGAAATCTTTTCTTTGGTGTACTTTAATATCGAAGTAGTAGTGAGTAACCCGAGATCAGTCATCTCTAATTCTTTCATCATTTGCTGCTTGAACTCTTTGACTCCTTCCACACTTGTACCTGTGACGATTACAATCATAACTATTGTTTTTTAAATTATAGAAATTAGCGAGCCGATTTTCATTCAAGTCAAGAGTGGCCGTCCATATTTTGTATATCTAAAAAAGAGAGTTATTGTACATATTGTTGGCATATCAAATGTAAAGTATGTCAATGGTAAGAAATAAAAAGACAGTTGATAGTATATTAACCACTAGTGTTTCAAAAACATTAAATTTGAAACTCCCTTCTCCATATCCACAATTTGTTTTACTAGTCATGCAACTGTCCTCATAATATATTTATAAATGGTTACACAAGCAATCCTTAAAAAGAATGAAACATCTACCACACAAAATCAAAAGGTTAAAAGTTAAGTAGAATGTCCTAAAGTATGGATGTGTTTGCAGTTTTCTCTTATTTACTTTCGATCATCAGTTTTCTTTTTGTACTCATTGTTCTTATCATCGGAAGAATATAATTCCATATTCGACTGCGTAACCTCTATGTTATCTCTGTATTTCTTATAAACATCGCCTTTATAGAAGTCTCGAGTTCTATAAGCTAGCACAAACGAAGCCACCGCTCCAAACAAAGTCACTGCAGCCAAAATCATGAACGATTCACTAAAGCAATGAGTTCCAGTGCAAGTGAGGCCCTTCCCGTTCTTCACATTTCCAATTTTAGTGGCTTCTGCATCGTAAAACCTCCCTATTACTTCCACGTTCATTATATAAGATCCAAGTGGGACAGTCAGTTGCCCACAGTTGAGCAGTGTTGAGTAATGTTTGAGGCTGAAGAGATCAGAGATTATGGCGAATATCAATGGAGTTTGGGCTCCAAGGCCAAACCCAATGATCAACGAAGCTACATAGCCTGAATTTATATAAGGGAATGCGATGGAGAGCAAGCCGGTGCAGGTGAAAAGTTGGGAAAGACCGAACAGGAAAGGGTGAGGTAATTTGTATTTGGTCATAAGGGTTTCAGAGATGAAACCGGAGAAGACCCGACCAAAAAAATTGAATATGGAAATCCATGAAACGAAAATACTTATGGAATGATTTGGATATTTAAGTGACTCGGCGATTTGCCCAAGATTGTCAATGGCTGCAACGGACGACCCACATGCAGACACCGTTGTTATGAAAATAGGAGCCATGTCTTTGCTTAGAAGAGCTTGCAAGATGCTGAAATCTTCTCCTCTTTGCGGCTCCTTAGATACATTTGAGACCCTCGGCAAAGAAGTTTTTGAAATTTTCTGAAGTTGTTCAGGGGGAATCGAAACAACAACCGAAAGATTCATGGTTTGTTTACCGAGTTTGAAGAGAAAAAGTTCTTCTTTAATAGCTATCAGAAGAGGCAGAAAGATTAAGACGACGATGACCACGACGCCACTGGCATAGCTAGCCTGAGAGAAAGCAATGTTTCTCTGGGTTATGGTGAGAAACAAGAGGAACACCGCTATCGCTATGGACACGTAAAGTAGGTGGTAGAACACTTTGAGCTCCTATGGATGCTTCCGAGCTTTGATTGAACGAATTGGAAGAAAACACAAGAAACATACAATGGATGGTAGCCATGAAAGGAGGAGGAGAAGATCGATAGAATTTTGGTTGCCATAAATTGCTAAATTAATTTGAGTTAGGATGGCCCCACCGAGGCCAACGAAACCCTTGAGAAGGCCCAAAATGATACCGCGTTGATCGAGAAAATTTCTGACGCTAGTTACCATAACGGCCGTGTTGAGGAAGTTCTGTGAATTAGAAGTAATATAGATGTAAACAAACATTAGCGATAAATGGGGTTTTAGGACGTAGTTAGAAACGGAGAGCCAAATCATAACGTAGCTGAAGAAATTGGAGGATATCCCCACAACGAAAGGCATCCACGGAGGAGCCACCTCGGCGAAAAGCCTGGCAAAAACTCCGAGGTTGGAGACGAGATCTTTAGCGAATCCCAAGGTATTAAGTTGGGTTTGATTGTAGTCAAATTTTGTTTTTAAGAGTTTGGAGTATGTTCCGAACAAGTAAGGTGAACCACAACCGATCATGATCGAAAAAGAGGTGAACACTGAAAACCATCGTCCTCCAACAACTTGTTTCACAAATAGCCAACTTTCTATTTCACGGTTGTCGCCCATAGTCACTAACTGGAGTAATGACCGCTAGAAATTGATTATTACTTAGGAATAAGAGGTGTCAGCATTGACTGAAAATGAGAATGAGAACGAGGAATACCGATCTAGGAATAAGGAATAAGGAATAAAGAAGAAAGAATGAAGAATGAAGAATGAAGAATGAAAATTGGGAATGAGATTTTGAGTCCCCAATTTGGTGCCCTACGAAGGAAATTCAATTCCAAACATCTTAACTAACCCAATATAGATAGAGTTTGTTGATGGAAAATGGTTTGGCAAGCTCAAACAAACCGCAACTTCCTCTCCTACACCATATATATCTTTTTCACAATAATATAATTTCACAACACTATAATTTCATGAGCTACTCCATCTTTCTTTTTAAACTCTTCTGGTTGATCTCTCCAAACTTTCTCTTTTTTGTTTTTAATCTTATTCTTGTGAGATATATATTGTATTATGAGGATATTGTTTTGAGTATTCAAATGGTAAATCCACAATTCAAAAATGAGCTGTGATGTATTCCTCAAAATTTCAATATCAGTAACGGTTTGATCTTGAGTCATAGAAAGGATTGAGTTTGCTTTTAAACTCGTAAAAAGAGTTTGCAACAATTTTACTCTGATATGTGGAAAGTGTTAGGATCGATACCAGTTGTTAGGATCGCACAACAACGCACACGCTCGATCTAGATGAACACAAAGAATGGGATAGAGAAAAGTTGCAAGGAGAACTCTGGCTAAAAGAATTTTGTATTGATGACTTCAGGTATGTACAACAAGAGAGAGTACAGTGAATAGAAAAGTTCATTTCAAAGCTTTACTGAACGGGATATATATATGGTTCAGTCTACTAAATATAGCTTTACCAGATTTAACCATCTACTATATATAGCTATGTACCATATATAGCTTTACCGGATATAGCTTCACCATATATGGCTTTACCAAATATAGCTTTACCGGATATAGCCATTGACCAAGCTATAAATACAGGGAGCAGACTCCATAACTCAACAATTCTCCCACTTGGAGACTGATCCTACACCATACCAATTAGGGCTTTGCATAGCTTTAATTTTCCAACATCAACACATTTTGTCAACATGTCTGCTGGATTCTTTGCACCCTCTATCTTCTCCAAACACATATCGCCTTCTTCCACTAACCTGCGAGTGAAATGGTACCGTCTTCTAATGTGTTTTGTCCTTGAATGATAGACTGGGGTTTTCACCAACTGTATGGTACTCTGACTATCTGTATAAAGGATCTTCTTGCACTGCTTCCGGCCTAATTCTTCTAGATAGTCTGTCATCCATATCATCTCCTTTCCAGCTTCAGCTATGGCCACGTACTCAGCTTCAGTAGATGAAAGAGCAACGCATTTCTGAAGCTTAGACATCCAACTCACTGCTGTTCCATCTATAGTGTAGATATACCCAGATGTGCTCTTGCTGGAGTCTACATCTCCACTCAGATCAGCATCCACAAAACCTTGCAGAACTACTTTGCCATTGCCATAACAAAGTGTAGTATTGGATGTACCTCTCAGATATCTTAGAAGCCACTTCACAGCTTCCCAATGTTCCTTCCCTGGATTTGCCATGTACTTGCTAACAACTCCCACTGCATGTGTTATGTCAGGTCTAGTGCAGACCATAGCATACATCAAACTCCCAACTGCAGAAGCGTACGGAACTGATGCCATGTGCTCACGTTCCTCAACTGTCTTGGGAGATTGCCCCTTTGACAATTTAATATGATTTGCCAAGGGGGTAGTCCTGGGTTTAGCGTTATTCATCTTGAATTTGGACAACACCTTCTCAATGTACTGCTCTTGGGATAGATTTAATGTGCCAGCAGATCTATCTCGAGAAATCCTCATCCCAAGGATCTGCTTCGCTGCACCTAAATCTTTCATCTCAAATACTGAAGACAAGCTTGCCTTCAGGTGGTTTATCTCCCTCATACTTGATCCAGCAATTAGTATATCATCCACATACAGGAGTAGAAACACATAAGAATCAGTGTATTTCTTGAGGTAGCAACACTGATCCTTTTCACTTCTGTGGAAACCACTCTTGCTCATGAAGGAGTCAAACTTCTTGTACCATTGTCTCGGTGCTTGTTTCAGTCCATACAAGCTCTTATTGAGCTTACACACCATGTGCTCCTTGCTTGGAGCTGCAAATCCTTCGGGTTGTTGCATATAGATCTCCTCGTCTAGATCTCCATGTAAAAATGCCGTTTTTACATCCATTTGCTCAAGGTGCAAATTCTCCGATGCAACAATACTCAGTAGAATTCGGATAGTAGTTAATTTCACAACTGGAGAAAAGATCTCAGCATAATCAATGCCTTTTCTTTGTGAATATCCTTTAACTACTAACCGAGCCTTAAACCTCCTTCTGCCATCTGGTTCAACCTTGATTTTGAACACCCATTTGTTCAACAGAGCTCTCTTTCCTGTAGGCAACTCAGTCAGCACCCACGTATTATTCCTTTCAAGTGAGCTCATCTCATCATCCATGGCTTGCTCCCACTTAGTTGAATCTTCCACTTGTAGGGCCTCATCAAAGGACTCTGGTTCTCCTTCGTCAGTCAGCAACAGATAGTGTAATGAGGTTGAATATCTGTCTGGTGCTCTGGTAGTTCTGGATGATCTTCTCAACACCTGTTCAGGTGCAACTTGCTCCACGTCTGGTTCTTCAGCAATAGGATCAGCCACGTCTGGTTCTTCAGCAATAGGATCAGGAGTTTCTTGAGCTTCTGTTGTACCATCACTGTGTGAATTTTCTTGCCACTCAAATTCAACTCCCACTTGCTTCGTAGTCTCAGAGTTTATCTTCTCTCTGTCCTTGTACATGACATTTTCATCAAAGGTCACATCACAGTGTCTTAGGATCTTCATATTTTTCTCATCCCAAAACCTATACCCGAACATGTCAGAGCCATAGCCTATGAAGTAGCATTTCACAGCCTTAGCATCAAGCTTATCTCTCTTCTCTGGATCAACATGAACATACGCAGTACAGCCAAAGGTTCTCAAGTGAGAGTACTTGAGTTCTTTTCCTGTCCATACTTCTTCGGGCAATTTGAACTTCAAGGGTACTGACGGCCCTCTATTAATCAAATATGCTGCTGTGTTCACAGCATCAGCCCAGAATGCCTTTGGCAATCCAGAATGAATCCTCATGCTTCTTGCTCGCTCATTCAAGGTTCTGTTCATCCTTTCTGCAATACCATTTTGTCTTGCCTTACCGGGAATTGTTCTTATTAATCTAATTCCCTCAGCTGCACAAAATGTTATAAACTCTGATTTGTTGTACTCTCCTCCATTGTCAGACCTCAGGCATTTGATCTTCAAGCCGGTCTGATTTTCAACTTCAGCTTTCCACTTCTTGAAGGTGGTAAACACATCTGACTTATGTTTCAGAAAGTAAACCCATACCTTCCTGCTGAAGTCATCGATGAAGGTGACGTAGTACCTTGATCCACCAAGTGATGAAACTGGAGATGGTCCCCAGACGTCTGTATGGACCATTTCCAACCGCACTTTCTTCGGTTCTCTGGCAGCCTTTGTGAAACTAACTCGTTTCTGTTTGCCCATAACGCAGCTCTCACAAAGACCCATATCAACAGATTTTAAGCCTTCTAAAGCTCCTTTCGCAGTCAGCATCTTCATTCCTTTGACGCTCATATGTCCAAGTCTATTGTGCCATAGACTTGAATTGGAAGCACTCTCAGCAGCAGCAGTCATGTTTATACACTCTGCAGTAGTGTATAAGGTTCCAGATTTTGTGCCACGCGCAACAACCATGGCCCCCTTCACAATCTTCCAGGAACTCTTTCCAAACTCTGCTGCATAGCCTGTGCTATCCAACTGACCAATAGAGATCAGGTTCTTCTTGAGACCAGGAATGTATCTGACATCTTGTAATGTCCATTGATTTCCTGCTGGAGTTTGTATGGAGACATCTCCCTTTCCTTCAATCTCCAAGGTTTTATTGTCGGCAAGATACACCTTCCCGAAATTTCCTGATTTGAAATTTCGAAACAATTCCTTACTTGGAGACGAATGGAACGATGCACCTGAATCCAAAATCCAGGATTCAGCTGGGCTATCCACACTAAGGATTAAAACGTCCTCAGCATCTTCTGTTGTGTATATAGAATCATCATCATCTTCAGATTTATGATTCTGCTTCTTCTTTAGCTTTGTACAATCTGTCCGAAAGTGTCCTTTTCCCCCACAGCTCCAACACGTTACGTTGGGTTTGTTTGGAGATTTTCCCCGGTTCTTTGATTTTGAACGCCCATGTTTGTTTGAGCTCTTTGATTTGCTTCTTCCCCTTCGATCAACACTGAGAGCATTGCCTGATGAATCTCCAGTTTCCCGTTTGCGAATACTTTCGCTGAGAACTACATCTCGAATTTCATCAAACTTCAGTTTATCAGATCCTCGGGAACTGCTGATTGCGGCAACAACAGTATCCCATGACTCGGGTAAGGATGACATCAAAATCAACGCTTTAATTTCATCTTCGAAATTAATTTCCACCGAACCCAGTTGACTTATGATCATATTGAATTCATTTATATGATCCGCAACACGTCCACCTTCAGACATCTGTAGATTGAACAATCTACGCATCAAATACACCTTGTTCATAGCCGACGGTTTTTCATACATATTTGACAGCGCCTTCATCAGATCTGACGTTGTCTTCTCCTTGATGATGTTAAACGCCACGTTTCTGGATAGCGTCAACCGGATCATCCCTAAGGCTTGTCGATCCTTGAGCTTCCACTGTTCCGTGGTCATGGTATCCGGCTTCACCCCCAACAGAGGTTCGTGAAGATCTTTCTGGTACAGATAATCTTCAATCTGCATCTTCCAGAAACCGAAATCGGATCCATCGAACTTCTCAATTCCAATCTTTGAACTTTCCATCTTCACAGATCGTGGTGAATTTTGCCTGGCTCTGACTTCCGCCTGGCTCTGATACCAGTTGTTAGGATCGATACCAGTCGTTAGCTCTGATACCAATTGGTAGACCGAGTTCCTCGCCAACAGCATGAGTCTCAGGAGTTTCTTGAGTATCTGCTACAACATCACTATGTGAATCTTTTAGCAACTCAACTTCAACTCCCACTTGCTCACCTCTGGTTTCTCATCGAGAGTCAAAAGAAAGATTTGAGTTTGATCCAACCCTTATATAAAGACTACGGTGTTATATTCTCTTACTCTTCTTTGTTTAACTGTGAAATTAATATTGTGATTTAATTTCATATTCTAAGTCTTTCTTAATTATTTATTGTTTTGAACATACTTGATGTGTAATTGTGATTTTTAATGGATCTAAAAAGCTTGATAATTTGAAAAATTAAACCTATTTAAATACTTTTTTTATTTAAAACCCTATTCACCTTCTAGGTTGTCATATCCATCCAATGAATATGAAATCACAAAGTTCCTTGAAGAACATTAGATCCTTAGGGTTTAGTATAGGATCCTTAAGATAAATTAGTTAGCCACTTTATTTATGCCTATGTGGAGATCCTGTTTATCTTAAAATTATGATGCACTACCTTGTTTTAGTTCTAATATTGAATGATTTGCTAAGGTCATCGTGGAATAAATTTGATCAATGTCGATTTTTTATCTACAAAAGATTAGTTGGTGAACAGATCCATAACGTCGTGTCAAGTTCTAAGAGGGAACGACCCTTGTGTCTGACAACTATTAAGTACTCATATGGCCTCTCTTCCATTTGGGAGGCGAAAAAGTAGGAGCTCTAATGGAAGACGATGTTTATTTTAACATATGATACCAGCACATATTAAGTTCTATTCTTGAGCATAATTCATTAAAGTTCAGTTCTTCCCATTTTCATATGTTTTCCACCCAACTCACTTCAACTTTTTTCTTCATCAAAGTTGAAAAGTTCTTCACAAAAAAATCTATAAAAAATAAGTTCATACCATTTAATTAACCATGAAAAACTTGGCTCAAATAATTATGAAAAATTTGGCTAAACTTGGCTTTTCAAAAGTTATTTCCCTTCGATTTTTTAAAACAATTGTCCCTTTAAATGTAACCGTCTAAACCCACCACTAGTCGATATTGTCCTCTTTGTACTTTTCTTTTCGAACTTTCCCTCAAGATTTTTAAAATGCGTCTGCTAAGGAGAGGTTTGCCCGAGCAACCGCTAGCAGATATTGTCCTTTGGACTTTCCTTTTCGAGTTTCCCATCAAGGTTTTTAAAACATGTCTGCTAGGGAGAGGTTTCCACACCCTTGTAAAGAGTGTTTCGTTCTCCTCCCCAACCGATGTGGGATCTTATAATTCACCCCCCTTTCGGGCCAAGCGTACTCACTAGCACTCGTTCCCTTCTCCAATCAATGTGGGACCCCTCAATCAACCCCCCATTGGGTCAAAAGTCCTTGCTGGCACACCGCCTCGTGTCCACCCCCCTTTGGGACTCAACCTCCTTGATGGCACATCGCGTGCACTCCTGCCCTGCCTCAGTTCTACAACTCGTGTGCACTCTAGTCCCACAAATCGAACTCGATCACAATTTTGACCTGTACATGCCATTGTCTTTAGCTTGGCTTAGCTTCAAATCGACTCAGTGCTCCACGACTTCTAATATGCTTATTCGGGTTGGATTAAGGTTTTTGGCCTCCTTCCGTACGTTTTTTGCCCTTCTAAAGCTATTTTGACCTTATTAGAGTCCTTTAAAGTTAGTATGACTTATAAATGACCAATATAAATTATATTTTAAGCTAAATGTGAAATGAACGGATACTTTTAGGTAATTTATGTATGTCATATGTCTTAATATGTTGTCGTGAGTTACATAGGTTGAATTGAACTTCGATTCAAACAAGTTTTAGGATTGTTGAGTGATTTGGGCATAGGCCAGCCAGGTAAGTGGCTCTATTATTGACTTAGTTGGATAAATTGCATAATGTATGATGAGTCGTGCCCTGTGGCCCCGACACGTGTCGTATGTATGCATGATATGTTAAGTTATGCTATATTGTTCAATGTTATGCTTTGTTATGTCATGTTATGCTATGCCACATTATGTTATGATATATTAAAAGGATAGATCCCATCATGTTCCATGTGTTTTGCATTACCCGACCCCAATAGTGAGATTATTTACTGAGTATTTCTTAAAACACTCAAGCCATGTGCTACTCTTACATTTTAGGTAAAGGTAAGACCCCTATAAAAATGACAACCGCGTCAGGGTGGAGGTCATGAAACCAATGTTAGGGTAGCTGCATTTTTGTCTATTTTGTAGCCTTAGGTTAGATTAGGACATTATTTTGTTTTCCTGATGTTGTCACAGTTGTTACGACATTTATTTTCATTTTATATATATTTTTGTATGTTGTTTTAAAGATTATTTTCATTTTATGAACACTTAAGTCCATGACCTTGTTTATGAATTATTTTAAATGAATGATTGTGCACTTACCAGTTATATGATGTTTGTAATAGCTGTTTGCAGCTTTATTTTAGTAAAAAGGTGGTTATAATTAGGAGAAAAATCATTTTTTTTATACTTCATGTCTGTCCACAAAAAGATCTTCCCAAGAAACTTTTATCTTAAGAGATCATCAGAGATAAAGCCCAATAACTAGAGAGTTCAATTTTTAAAAAGACCAAATCCGTCAATTTAAGACTGAGCTCACGTTTTAGAAGTTTCTCTAAGAATTTTTAAATATTTATATATTTTTTAAATAATTTTTTTTAAAAAAAGTTTGGTCTACATAAATGAAATGAATACTTACATTAAAATGAAAATTAAAAAAATTTAGTACAAAAAGGTGGTGGGATACAAAGAAAGAATCCATCCTCTCACAAAATATGAGCATGAAGGTTTGTAAGACAAATGGTTTGAATTTAATCCTCAATGCTCTTCTTGTTATCTAAGTGATAGAACTCCATTTGAGTTTGTGGAATCCATATCTCTTCGTTAAAGTTCTTATACACATCCCTTTTGTAAAATTCTCGAGTCCTGTAAGCCAACACAAACATAACCAGGGCTCCAAACAATGTCGCTGCAGCCAATATTGTGAAAGACCCACCAAAGCAATGAGCTCCAGTGCAAGTTAACCCCCTCCCCGCAATCTGTTTATGTTCACGTAAAGCTTCCATATCGTACAGCTTCCCGACAACATCCACGTTCAGTATGTAAGACCCAAGTGGGGCTGCCAATTGCCCACAATTGAACAGCGTCGAGTAACGTTTAAGACCAAACATCTCAGATATTACGGCAAATAGCATTGGATTTTGAGCTCCAAATCCAAACCCAATAATTATGGCAGCTAAGTAGACGGAGCCTGGGAAAGGGTAGGCGATGAAAAGCTGGCCAATGCAAGTGATGAGAAAGGCAAAAGCAAAGGTTAGAGGACGAGGCAACTTGTATTTGGTCATGAGGGTTTCTGAGATGAAGCCAGAGAAAACTCGGCCGAAGAAATTGAATATGGAAACCCACGAAACAAGGATGCCTATGGCTCGTTGTGGGTAGCCAAGTGATTCCCCAACTTGACCTAGATTATCTATAGCGGCTAGAGAGGACCCACATCCAGAAAATGTAGCTAAGCAAATAAGAGCCATATCTTTGCTGAACACGGCTTGCAAGATGGTGAAATCCTCCCCTCTTTCAGGCTTGTTCCATATGTTTTGGCAACACGAGGGCGAAACCTCGGGGACTTCCGAACTGGCAGAGGTAGCGAGGGTAGGAGGGTTTTGGTGAAGCATGGAGACTGGGATAGAAGGACCAGCGGTTTGCTTGTTGAGTTTGTAGAGCAACAACTCTTCTCTACATGCGATTAAAATGGGTACGCATAGTAAGCAAACCACAAAGGATGCGCCACCTACGTACCCAGCTTGAGAGAAAACCACTTGTTTTTGTGCAATGGTTAAAAACAAGATGAAAATGGCCAGAAGAATTGAGACGTAAAGTAATTGGTAAAACACTTTGAGTTCATCGGGATGCTTACGGATACGGATGGGTCGAATTGAGGGGAAAAGGATGAGGATTAGGAGAGAGGGGAGCCATGCGAAAAGAAAAACCAGATTGGATGGATCATTGTGGCCGTAAATGGCTAAATAAAGTTGGCTTATGATGGCACCTCCAATACCCACATACCCTTTAAGAAGACCCAAAATGATCCCTCGTCGGTCGGGGAAGTTTCTCACGCTCGTCACCATAATGGCAGTGTTGGCCCAATTTGAAGAATTAGTACTGAAGCAAACCAGAATGAACATTTGCCAGAATTTTGGCTTGGCGATCCGGGCAGTTATGGAGACCCAAATCAAGAAGAAGCCGGTGAAGTTTTGAAATGCCCCAATTATGAAGAGAACCCACGTTGGAGTCACCTCCGCCAGAAGCCCTGCGATAATTCCGATGTTCGACCCGAGATCTTTGGCGAATCCCAATGTGTTAATTTGGGTTTGGCTGTAATCAAATTGAGTTTTTATGACTTTGGAATACGTTGGAAACACGTAAGTGGTGCCGTTGCCGATCATCATTATCAGTCCCGCGAATACACTAAACCATCGTCCTGCTACCACTTGTTTGATGAAAGCCCAAGCTTCTGATCCTCCCTTGTTGCCCATATCTTTTCTTGGTGTCAAGCAATTCAGTGCCTCACTCTTTTAAAAACAATTCAGTTCGATAGTTTGGTGCGCTTTGGTAAATTTTAATGGACAAGAAGCCAAACTCAAACTTCCTCATCTCAACATAACCATTGTTACCCTAAAATAACCCAAATCATAACTACATGCTCTCAGCACCAAAATGAGACATTCATTCATTTGTAGGTTACAAGTTTAATCCCTTCTACTTTAATTAACATTTAATCAAAATTAAGCATCAATTTTTCTTAACCCACATTTAATATCTAATTAATTTATCATTCTAATTAATTTAATTGAATGTGATGACACACAAATTCGGGTAGATACTCTAGACATCGTTGAATTATCATGTTCCTGGTTTGAAGAAAAATCTTGCTTTTTGTATCACAAATAACAGATTCAGGAGAGTATATTCTTTTTGGTCCTAAAGATATTCAAATTCTTTCTTATGTGAAACATGTTGCTGTTGATATCCTGTTCTTTGGAAAAAGAAAAGAAACCTTGTATGTTTTATCGGTTAGAGATGAATATATCAAGAAAATTGGTCATAATGCAAGCTAACGTTTTGGCATGTTCGTTTGGGTTAGGTGAGTTTTTCAGTTGTTGCAGAAAATATCTACAAAAGAACATCANCAGGCTGACAATATGGCAAGTCTCATCGTCTTCCTTTCCCAAGCTCATGGAGTAGAGCTTCAACAGTATTGAAATTCATCCATTCTGATCTTTAGGGTCCAACGCGAACAACAAGCTATACCGGCCTTCAGTACGTGATGGTGTTTGTGGATGATTTCTCTCGTTTCAGTTGGGCATACTTCTTAGAACACAAAAGTGAAGTTTTTTCAAAGTTTATTCAGTTTTGTTACCGATGACGTATTTGTTTAGATTGTTGTATCTGATTAAATATCCTATAGTTAATTGTTAGATTTAGTTATGATTTGATTTAATTTTGATTTGATTTAGTTTTGATTTGATTTAGTTTTTTATTTCTTTACTGGTTTGTTAACCGATTTTCTACCGATTTTTAGGTAGATTCTTTAAATATCTTTTTGTATTGTTTATATATATAGAGAGAGCATTCTTGCACTTCATAGTATAATCTTCTTATCAATCAATCAATCACTCATTATTTCATTAACAGTTGGTATCAGAGCTATTTTCTTAAGTGATCGGTGAGATCAAAATGGAAGGAGAATCCAGTTTTTCAGCTATTGCACCACCAGTCTTCGATGGAGACAATAATCAAATGTGGGCAGTTCGTATGGAGAGTTATCTAGAGGCTTTGGATATTTGGGAACTAATAGAAGAGGATTACGAGGTCCCTCCGCTTCCAGCAAATCCTACTGTAGCACAAATCAAAGTACAGAAGGAAAAGAAGACGAGAAAATCAAAGGCAAAAGCTTGCCTATTTGCCGCTGTATCTCAAATGATCTTCATACAAATAATGTCCCTCAAAACAGCAAAGGAAATCTGAGATTACCTCAAGGTTGAATATGAAGGAGATGAGAGGATTCGTGGAATGAAAGTCCTGAATTTGATAAGGGATTTCAAGTTGCAGATGATGAAGGAGTCGGATTCAGTGAAAGAGTACTCTGACAAACTTCTCAGCATTGCCAACAAGGTGAGATTGCTTGGTTTTGTGTTAAATGATTCCAGGATCGTTGAAAAGCTGCTAGTCACTGTTCCAGAGAAGTTTGAAGCCACCATTACTACTCTGGAGAACACCAAAGACTTGTCAAAGATTTCTCTTACAGAGCTCTTAAATGCTTTACAAGCACAAGAGCAAAGGAGTTCTATGAGGCGGCAAGAAGGGGTGATTGAAGGTGTGCTACATGTCAAGCATCAAAACAACAGCAGGTATAAAAACAAGAAAATTTTCAAAAATCAATCAACGAATGGAGATCCATCTGCCAATTATCAGAAGACAAAAGGAGGAGGTTTCAAAAAATCCTATCCACCTTGCTGCCATTGTGAGAAGAAAGGTCATCCACCATACAAGTGTTGGAGAAGACCTAACACCTTCTACTCCAAATGCAATCAACTTGGACATGAAGTTGTGATCTGCAAAGCCAAAGATCAGGTGAAAGAAGTAGATGCACATGTAGTTGATCAAGAAGAAGAAGAAGAAGAAGATCAATTGTTTATGGTCACTTGTTCCACAGGCAAAGAATCAAGCGAGAGATGGTTGAATGACAGTGGGTGCACAAATCACATGACATATGACAAGCAGTTTATTGAGGAATTAAGAGACACTGAAGTCAAGAGAGTGAGGATTGACAGTGATGAACACTTGGAAGTCAAGGGAAAAGGCACAGTAGCTATAACAAGCTATGAAGGTACAAAATTTATTCGAGATGTTTTATTTGTGCCTAAAATTGATCAAAATCTCTTAAGCTTTGGTCAGCTACTTGATAAAGGCTCTAAAGTGTTGTTTGAGAATAAGCAGTCCTTGATCAGAGATGCTAGTGGCAAAGACTTGTTCAATGTCAAAATGAAAGGAAAAATCTTTTCTCTAAATCCGACGGCCTTTATATCTAGAGTTAGTGCCGCTGAGATTTGGCACAAAAGACTTATGCACTCTCATCATCGAGGTTTGCTTCATATGCAGTCAAAGAAACTGGCAGGACTCGCTGACATTGTTGATGACATGCCTCTTTGCGGTGCTTGTAATTTTTGGAAGCAACATAGGCAACCCTTTCCTAAACAGGCATAGAGAGCCTCGAAAAAACTGCAGCTGGTTCGTACTGATCTTTGTGGTCCTCAGTGAACACCATCATTAAATGGTAATCTTTATTACATTATTTTTATTGCTGATCTAACATGAATGTGTTGGATCTTCTTTATGAAGCAAAAGTCAGAAGTTGCGGGTGTATTTTGGAAATTCAAAGCCAGAGTTGAGAATGAAATTGCATGCTTGATTCAGACTGTAAGATCAGATAATGGCAAGTAGTACACTTTGGAAACTTTTAACAGGTTTTGTGAAGAGGCTGGAATCGAACATCAATTGACAGCACCATGCACTCCTCAACAGAATGGCGTTAGTGAAAGGAGGAATAGATTCATAATGGAGATGACGAGATGCATGCTTCATGAGAAGAATCTTCCAAAACGTTTTTGGGGAGAAGCAGCAAACACTGCTGTGTACTTGCAAAATCGAATATCAACAAAATCTGTGAAGAACCTGACACCATTTGAAGCTTGATATGGTTACAAACCTTCTTTAAAGTTCCTATGGGGGTCTTTGCTTCACTTACATTCCACAGGTCAAGCATGATAAGCTTGACAAGCTCGACAAAAAGGCAGAAGTTGGCATCTTTGTTTGGTATAGCACTATATTCAAAACTTACAGAGTTTTTCAACCACACACTAGTCGTGTTATTGTGAGCCGAGATATTCATTTTATTGGAAATGCGCAATGGAATTGGGAAGAATTGACGAAGGTGAATCAGATTTCTAATGCACCAAGCAATTTAATCTTTGGTAGCATGTTAGAAGAGTCTGAAGATGAACGACTAGAAGAGTCTGAAGATGAATGACAAGAAGAGTCTGAAGATGAACGACAAGAAGAGTCTAAAGATGAACGACAAGATGCTTTGGTTGATGAGATGCACGTGTCAAAGGAGGAGCTTTCGATGATCGAGAAAGACAAAACCTGGGAATTGGTTAATTGACCTCTGAATAGAAAGATAATTGGAGTAAGATGGATCTTCAGGAAAAAGCTTCGAGTCCACAACATCTAAACAAGGAAGAGTGTTAAAAGATCATGTATTTGTTTAGATTGTTGTATTTGATTAAATCTCCTTATAGTTAAGATTTAGATTTAGCTTTAATTTGATTTAATTTTGATTTGATTTAATTTTGATTTGATTTAGTTTTTTATTCGTTTACTGGTTTGTTACCAGATTTTCTGCATATTTTTAGATAGATTTTCTAAATATCTTTTTGTATTGTTTGTATATATATAGATCATTCTTGCTCTTCATAATATAATCTTCTTATCAACAATTCAATCACTCATTCTTTCACTAACAAGTTTAAGTATGCTGTAGAAAAAGAATTTGAATTGAAAATCTAGTGCTTGCGCACTGCTAAGGGAGGGAAATTTCTTTCAAATGATTTTATGTTATACTCCAAGGAGCATGGGATTCAGGGTCAACTGACTTGTCCAGAACCCCCGTAACAAAATGGGGTGGCTGAGCACAAGTTAGCTCATCATACATCAGTTTGCTTGTCTTGGCTGCATGCGAGGAGTCTTCCAAGAGAGTTATGGGCATCGTTTTTTCAAATAGCTTGTCATGTTGTAAATGGCTGCCTCCATGGCCAGGGACGGAATCATCACCATTCGACCTAATTTATCACCGTAAATCCAAAGTGAGTTATTTTCGTAATTTTGGGTCTATTTGTTATGTTCATGTACTGAAACATAATCGAACTAAACTTTACCCAAAAGACAAGAAATGAATTTTTGTTGGCTATGATACTCATAGAAAGCGTTGGTGGGGTATGGATTTGGAAACAAAGAAGGTTATTGTATCTCGTGATGTGGTGTTTGATGAAATTTCATGTTACAAAGACGATGCAGATGGCAGCAAAAGTACAACTACTATTGCACGCTTTCCTAATGATTCTACGTTAGGGAGAGAGAAAATTTTCAATTGCGACAGACATTTAAGCTGAGGAGAATACAGAAGCCACTACAAATATTGAGGTTGGCACAAGAAAAAATCCTCAAAGACAGAAAAAGTCACGAGATCATTTGTCCGATTTTGTAGTTGACAATTTTCTGTTCTATCTTGTTTTTTTATGGGAGATACAAGGGAAAGTGAGCCGAAGTTGTATAGTGAAGCTAAAGGGATTTCAGAATGGGAAAATGCAATGATGGAACAAATTTCAGCACTTGAAAAAAATGACACCTGTGATCTTGTACCCAAGTCTCATGATGCCGATTCAATTACTTGTAAGAGGGTTTACAAGTTGAAGAAAAAAGCTGATGATAGAATTGATAGACACAAAGCTCGTCTTGTTGCTCGTGGGTTCTCTCAGCAATATGGTCGAGACTATGATGAGGCTTTTAGTTCGGTCGCAAGGATGACATCATTACGGACAATCATCTCTTTAGCTGCTAGTAAAGGCTGAAAGTTATGGCAGCTTGATGTGGAAAATGCTTTCTTTTACGGAGAGTTGGATCGTGATATTTTTATGGAGCAGCCGCAAGGATTTACCTCTAAGGAATATCCTGATTATGTGTGCAGACTTAAGAAGACATTGTACGGACTCGAGCAAGCTCCTCGTGCTTGGTTTGGTAAGATTGCTCAATATCTTAATTTTTGTTGTTTTAAGTCTTCATGTGCTGATTCGAGCTTATATGTTAAGAAAAAAACAACTGTATGCACCCTGCCCTTACTTTAGGTTGATGACGTGATTATTACTCGTGATGATATTTTTGAAATCAGTAGTCTCAAAGATGTCTTGTCTGTTCGTTTTGAAATGACAAGATTAGGTGAAGCTGATTGTTTTCTGGGTTTGGAAACTAAGAAGTGTGATGGTTATTTTCTCTCTAAAAAAGAATATATAGCATGTTTATTGCAGCGGTTTGGTATAGAGAATTCAACAGATAAAATTACTCCTATATAACCAAATCTCAAATTAGCTAGAAATTAAGGGAAGTCATTAGAAGATGCTACATTCTTTCTGCACCTTGTTGGTAGTTTATTCTATTTAACTATCACAAGGCCAGACATTGCTTTTCAGTAGGAGTTATGTCTCAATTTATGGATAAGCCACATGAGACTCATTTAATTGCAGCAAAAAGGATTCTTTGTTACATCAATGACATTCTAAATTATGGATTCATGTATGAGAAATCAAAGTCATTTTTCTTAAGTAGTTTTGTGGATGCTGATTGGGCTAGTGACGTGAACGACAGATGCTCCACAACAAGTTTTTGTTTTACAGTAGGCTCAGCTGCAATTTCATGGTGCAGTAAAAAGCAAAGCACTGTTGCTTTGTGCAGTTGTGAAACAAAATATGTAGCTGCTACAATGGCTACTCAAGAATGTTTGTGGCTCAAGAGGCTTATTCAAGAAATGGTGACTACTCTCAATCATCCCACTCAAATTAATTGTGATAATCAAAGTGCAATAAAACTTGCTGGAAATCTGGTGTTTTATTCTCGTTCGAAACATATTGAAACTCATTATTATTATGTTCGAGAGAAAGTGCTATCGCAGGATGTTGAATTGCAAAAAATACATACTAATAAGCAAGTTGCAGACATATTTACTAAGGCACTTGTCAAAGTGAAGTTTGAAGTTTTTCGTAAGGCTCTCGGAGTTATTGAGAAATAAGCTTGCACTAAAGGAGGTTGCAGAATTTAGTGTAACTTATTGCTAGTTTGAATTAGTCAAGTTATTCGTTTCTATTAGGAGTCTGTTAGCTTTATTTCTGCAAGTAAATTAGTTGCACGTTAAGTAGTTTGGTGCAAATCGGTTCAGTCTTTATAGAAGTTATTTCAGTTTAAATAGAAGTCTTACCGTTAGTAAAATACACCTATAGTACAACACTTCATATTTCAGTTTTCTCTGTATTGTCTTTCTTGAGTAATAATTTCAGATTTATTCATGCTTTTGAGTGTTAGATATTNTTGAGTAATAATAATTTCAGATTTATTCATGCTTTTGAGTGTTAGATATTGTGTCATGGTTCTCTATCCTTTAATTTAAACTCTAAGAGTTCCCTTATGCCAAGCTGTGAATGACTCGTGACCTACGAGGAGCTACCTCAAGAATGGCTTATGGGACTACTTGGTATCTTACCTAGGAAGTGAGCTGCAACCCCCTAGGTCCATAATAGTCCACCTCATNAGCTGTGAATGACTCGTGACCTACGAGGAGCTACCTCAAGAATGGCTTATGGGACTACTTGTATCAGTAGTCTCAAAGATGTCTTGTCTGTTCGTTTTGAAATGACAAGATTAGGTGAAGCTGATTGTTTTCTGGGTTTGGAAACTAAGAAGTGTGATGGTTATTTTCTCTCTAAAAAAGAATATATAGCATGTTTATTGCAGCGGTTTGGTATAGAGAATTCAACAGATAAAATTACTCCTATATAACCAAATCTCAAATTAGCTAGAAATTAAGGGAAGTCATGAGAAGATGCTACATTCTTTCTGCACCTTGTTGGTAGTTTATTCTATTTAACTATCACAAGGCCAGACATTGCTTTTCAGTAGGAGTTATGTCTCAATTTATGGATAAGCCACATGAGACTCATTTAATTGCAGCAAAAAGGATTCTTTGTTACATCAATGACATTCTAAATTATGGATTCATGTATGAGAAATCAAAGTCATTTTTCTTAAGTAGTTTTGTGGATGCTGATTGGGCTAGTGACGTGAACGACAGATGCTCCACAACAAGTTTTTGTTTTACAGTAGGCTCAGCTGCAATTTCATGGTGCAGTAAAAAGCAAAGCACTGTTGCTTTGTGCAGTTGTGAAACAAAATATGTAGCTGCTACAATGGCTACTCAAGAATGTTTGTGGCTCAGGAGGCTTATTCAAGAAATGGTGACTACTCTCAATCATCCCACTCAAATTAATTGTGATAATCAAAGTGCAATAAAACTTGCTGGAAATCTGGTGTTTCATTCTCGTTCGAAACATATTGAAACTCATTATTATTATGTTCGAGAGAAAGTGCTATCGCAGGATGTTGAATTGCAAAAAATACATACTAATAAGCAAGTTGCAGACATATTTACTAAGGCACTTGTCAAAGTGAAGTTTGAAGTTTTTCGTAAGACTCTCGGAGTTATTGAGAAATAAGCTTGCACTAACGGAGGCTGCAGAATTTAGTGTAACTTATTGCTAGTTTGAATTAGTCAAGTTATTCATTTCTATTAGAAGTCTGTTAGCTTTATTTCTGCAAATAAATTAGTTGCACGTTAAGTAGTTTGGTGCAAATCGGTTCAGTCTTTATAGAAGTTATTTAAGTTTAAATAGAAGTCTTACCGTTAGTAAAATACACCTATAGTACAACACTTCATATTTCAGTTTTCTCTCTATTGTCTTTCTTGAGTAATAATAATTTCAGATTTATTCATGCTTTTGAGTGTTAGATATTGTGTCATGGTTCTCTATCCTTTAATTTAAACTCTAAGAGTTCCCTTATGCCAAGCTGTGAATGACTCGTGACCTACGAGGAGCTACCTCAAGAATGGCTTATGGGACTACTTGCTATCTTACCTAGGAAGTGAGCTGCAACCCCCTAGATCCATAATAGTCCACCTCATCGGGGAGGGGCTACCCTTCCCTTATCTCATCCAACTAAATGGTCTGTACGAGATGGGCTCGCGTTTCCCATGCAAAACGGCTAGGAGCAGTGGATTCTAATCGGGAATCCCTGGTCCCTCATGAAGCTAAGAGACCGTTCATACACTTGCAGCCTAAGGGTACTCCTAAGGTGGTTTGTATGTCGTGGTGGTTTATTAGGCTTCTATGACTTGTCATTCTAACCACAAATCTCTAGACTTAACATAATACTGGATAATGAAAACTAAGTGTGCGTGCAACTATTTTCTAGCATCATCATACATAATTCATGTAAAATAAAAAAATACATGCTCAACGGAGCGATAACATCCATCAAGCTTCCGGAGCACAAAGTTCACAAATTCTCATCTTCCTTTAACCATGAATTAAACACATACATATATAACGGAAGTTTAAAGCATAAGTGCAACACTCAGACGATTCTCATAATGCTTCACATATTACATCCAAACTCGTAATAATCACATTACTAAAATTCAGTCATGGAAAGCTGCCACCTAAGGTAAATTCACTAGCATGCATGCATTCCAAGCAATCCCTACGAGTATTGCTTCCTAAAAATCCGGTGACTTACATGATTGACGCATGCCCTTCATTTAGCGTTTCTACACAAATAGCATTTCTAAAAATACTCATTTTCTCCAATAAGGTCCTAATTCACATAAAAACATGGTTAGGATTAGAATCGGGATAAAAATCGGACAAATAGAAATCGAACAGGCCTAAAAGGAGCTTACACGCACCTTCCGCGCGCCCCGAGTGCCCAAGAGGATTCCAATCGCAGGTCTCACACGCGAGTCACGGACTAGGTTTTGGATGGCAGTTAAGGTTAGACAACGGGTCGACTGCTTCGCTGGGTTGTGGATCGTTACTCGAGTTAGTGGGTTGGGTCAGACCGTCACAGAAAGGACAAAGCTGCATTGCTCCACGTGGCATACGAATCGTGGCTCCACCCAAAACTTGACTCGTGTCCCTCTTTGGTCTCGACACGTTTCTCCTATTGCGCTCCCTCCCCCCCTCCCTCTCTAATCAAATTTTTGGTTAGATTTTTTCCCATTTTCTCTTTTTTCATATCTTTTGATCCAGAATCCAAATCTGATATAGTTTCGTCGGTAAAGTTATAGACCGTGATTTAAACTGGGTCTGGATATTTTTTTTCTTAAACTTTACTTCAACATAGACCAAAATAAGAGAGTTAAAAATAGGTCGTTCGCCTCCTTATAGTTCTTGGAAAGAGACCTCGAAATATCGATATCAGTCACATTTCCCGGGCAAGTTTCTTCACTGATCTTGTAGAGCAATCCTCCTATATGAACATATTCACGAGTCGCAAATGGTGGTCTTGGATCTGAAGAATACCAATAACTCACCTCACGGACCTTCTCGGTTTGTTGACGGAAGAAATGGGACTCCGACCTCTTGAACCTCACTAGAACTCCAAGATAGAGGTCCATGAAACTACATCAAGGTTGAGGGCGAATTCCGGCGGTGGTCCGGTGAGTACTCTGGCCACTCTTTCTTTCTTCTCTTCTACTTCTCCCAACTTTCCAACTTTTCTTTCTTTTCCACGTATTGTGTTAAGACCAATCAAGACCCATAATGGGCCCAAGGACAAAATGACCCATAAGTTGTTATTATTAGGAATTGTTGGGATAGGATAGCTTATGAGCATGATTATTTTAAATAGCTAGAGTGCATAATTAGAATGCTAAACTCAGCATATTGATTTGCATGTTAGAAGAATAGTGTCAAAAGACTACATTCTTCCATGATGAGAACTAAAAGTTTTAAGCTATATAAGAAGATTTTTGCTATGTTAGAAACTTTGATTTTAGTTAAAACACTAATAATAGGATTTCAAAATTTAAATCCTTGCACAAACTTGAATAAGAAAATTATGATAAGATTAGAGCACTAGAACAAGAGTTATGTCACAATTATCATGTTAGGACATTTTCAGTGAATCAAAGGCCAATGGATCGTGAGTTATGCTTAAAGAACTGAACTTCAGTGCACCTAGATTATAATTAATCCCATGAATTAGTCCAAAAAGTCCTTAATACAAGTACCTAGTTTACAATTATAGCATGTAGGAGAACTTGGAAAGCTTATCTTGCCTATTAGCAGTGGTGAATGATATCACTAGAGCCAAGACCACTTCATATTCCCTCTAGGAAATTATTAATACTAAGGGACACAAATAGACCTAAAAATACCATGTTTAGTGGTAGCTTCATGATGAGTACTATTGAGTTTGACTCAGTTTGGTCATAGAGGTAGTGCATTGAGGTTGTTTAGTGTTAATGCTTTTATCATGTATGGAAATGGTTAAGAGTCTCTAAATAGGATTTTTTTCCATAAACCCATCTCAAGCAAGAGAATGGGCAACACAGGTAGACTCAGTAGTTTGTCTCCACACGAGGTCTTTCCTCCATTTTAGTGTGACGTTATGGTTTGTGGAAGGTTACCAACTATCCTTTTCATAAATGATGTTCAAGATTGATGATGCCATACCATCCTTCATGTTATTATGTTTGATGAGGTTGCTCCTCTTCAATTTAGGATACCCATAATTTACTTCCTAAGAAATGTAAGCTAGTTAAGTAAGTTGTTCACTCTAAAGCTCAATTAGGCCCTTCAGGAGATCCTACGACACCAGGTTACGTGAACTTCCTCTAAACCACATTTTGGTTTATGGCATGCATGGAAACTACCTTAGGTACTTCAGGAACTCCCAAAAGTTGTACAACTTAGGTCTGAACTTCCTAGATTTTAGACGAAAGCCAATGATAGCTAACTAAGTCATGGATGCAATTAAGAACTTATAAGTAGATTACTTATTGAGTTTATTTATACCCACAAGATATTACCTTTTTCGTTTTTTAGGTGATAGTTGATTTATTAGTCTAGGTGGAAAATTTGTGGGAGTTATGTGGCCATGAAGGAGGCTTTTCCTAGGGCGTCAGTCTTTTTGGTACTTGATTTGTATTTTGTTTAATTAAATCTCAAATGGTACATTCGATATCTATTTGTCAGTCCTCTTGCAATTTTTGATTTGAAGTTTCAGAAAACGAGTCACGGTAGAACATAGATGTAAGTCATGATTTAGATATTTTATGTTTTGAATGTATACTTTGTTTTTGATATGTTTGTTAATGATTTCCACAACCTACTTTTTGTAAATTTTTGTTGAATTATATAAAAATCTATTTGATTAACTATTATTTTTAAATTATAGAAATTATCGAGTCGATTTTCATTCTAAGTCAAGAGTGACCGTCTCGATTTTGTATATGGCATATATATGGCATATCAAATGTAAAGTATGTCAATGGTAAGAAATAAAAAGATAGTTGATATTAAATATATCAACCACTAATGTTCCAAAACCATTAAATTTCAAACTCCCTTCTCCCATGTCCACAATTTGTTTTACTAGTCATGCAACTTTCTTGATAATAAATTTATAAATGGTCACCTATTAAAGAAATCCTTATAAAAGAATGAAACATCAACCACACAAAATCAAAAGGCTAAAACTAAAGTAGAATGTCCTAAAGTAGGTATGCTTTTGTTGAGTAGTTTCTCTTATTTACTTTGATCATGAGTTTTCATTTTGTGTTCATTGTTCTTATCATCGGAAGAATATAATTCTACGTTCGAATGCTTAACCTCCATGTCATCTCTGTATTTCTTATATACATCTCCTTTGTAGAAGTCTCGAGTTCTATAAGCTAGCACCAATGAAGCCATCGCTCCAAACAAGGTCACTGCAGCCAAAATCATGAACGATTCACTAAAGCAATGAGTTCCAGTGCAAGTTAGGCCCTTCCCGTTCTTCACATTTCCAATTTTAGTGGCTTCTGCATCGTAAAACCTCCCTATTACTTCCACATTCATTATATAAGATCCAAGTGGGACAGCCAGTTGCCCACAGTTGAGCAGTGTCGAGTAATGTTTGAGGCCGAAGAGATCAGAGATTATGGCGAATATCAATGGAGTTTGGGCTCCAAGGCCAAACCCAATGATCAACGAAGCTACATAGACTGAATTTATATAAGGGAATGCGATGGAGAGCAAGCCGATGCAGGTGAAAACTTGGGTAAGACCGAACAGGAAAGGGCGGGGTAATTTGTATTTGGTCATAAGGGTTTCAGAGATGAAACCGGAGAAGACTCGACCAAAGAAATTGAATATGGAAATCCATGAAACCAAAATACTTATGGAATGATTTGGATATTTAAGTGACTCGGCGATCTGCCCAAGATTGTCAATGGCTGCAACGGACGACCCACATGCAGAAACCGTTGCTATGAAAATAAGAGCCATATCTTTGCTTAGAAGAGCTTGCAAGATGCTGAAATCTTCTCCTCTTTGCGGCTCCTTACATACATTTGAGACACTCGGCAAAGAAATTTTTGAAATTTCCTTAAGTTGTTCACGGGGAATCGAAACAACAACAGAAGGATTCATGGTTTGTTTACCGAGTTTGAAGAGAAAAAGTTCTTCTTTAATAGCTATCAGAAGGGGCAGACAAATTAAGACGATGATGACCGCGACGCCACCGGCATAACCAGCCTGAGAGAAAGCAATGTTTCTCTGGGTTATGGTGAGAAACAAGAGGAACACCGCTATCGCTATGGACACGTAAAGCAAGTGGTAGAACACTTTGAGCTCCTGTGGATGCTTTCGAGCTTTGATTGTCCGAATTGGAAGAAAACACAAGAAACATACAATGGAGGGTAGCCATGAAAGAAGGAGGAGAAGATCGATAGAATTTTGGTTGCCGTGGATTGCTAAATTAATTTGAGTTAGGATGGCACCACCGAGGCCAACGAAACCCTTGAGAAGGCCCAAAATGATACCGCGTTGATCAGGAAAATTTCCAACGCTAGTGACCATAACGGCGGTGTTGGGGAAGTTCTGTGAATTAGAAGTAATATAGATGTAAACAAACATTAGCCATAAATGGGGTTTTGGGACGTAGCTAGAAACGGAGAGCCAAATCATAAAGTAGCTGAAGAAATTGGAGGATATCCCCACAAGGAAAAGCATCCACGGAGGAGCCACCTCGGCGAAAAGCCCGGCAAAAACTCCGAGGTTGGAGCCGAGATCTTTAGCAAATCCCAAGGTATTAAGTTGAGTTTGATTGTAGTCAAATTTTGTTTTTAAGAGTTTGGAGTATGTTCCGAACAAGTAAGGTGAACCGCAACCGATCATGATCGGAAAAGAGGTGAACACTGAAAACCATCGTCCTTCGACAACTTGTTTCACAAATAGCCAACTTTGTGTTTCATGGTTGTCGCCCATGGTCACTAACTGGACTATTGGGCGCTAAAAATTTATTATTACTTAGGAATAAGAGGTGTCAAAATTGGCTGAAAATGAGAACGAGAATGAGGAATGAGGAATGAAGAATGAAGAATGAAGAACGAAGAATGAAGAATGAAGAATGAAGAATGAAAGTTGGGAATGAGATTTTGAGTCCCCAATTTGGTGCCCTATAAACCAAATTCAGTTCCAAACATCTTACCTAACGCAACATAGATAGAGTTTAATGATGGAAAATGGTTTCGCAAGCGGAAACAAACACTAACTTCCTCTCCTACACCATATATCTTTTTAGATATGTTCACAACAACATAATTTCATGAAATATACCATTTATACGATGATTTTTGCTACTCCATCTTCCTTTTTAAACTCGTCCTAATTTATGCAAAAGTTTTTCCTTTCTTGAATTCTATACTTTTCTAAAGTTTCTGTGTTTGATTCTACAAACTTTGGCTTTTTATTTTTTAATCTTCTTTAGAGAGAGTTATATTATATTTTGAGTATATTGTTTTGAGTATTCAAATGGTAAATCTACTCTTGACCTCAGCTATTTAAAATTTCAACAACTATAACGGTTTGATCTTGAGTCTTATAAAGTATTGAGTTTGCTTTTAAACTCGTAAAAAGAGTTTGTAGCAATTTTACTCTGATCTTGGAAGGAGTCAAGTAAGATTCTTTTCAAAATTCTCTAGGTACTTGGTGAGTGGAGTAAGTCGAGTTTGATCGAACCAGTGTAAGGGATACAATGTTAAATTTTCTTACTCTTCCCTATTGAACTGTGAAATTAATATCGTGATTTATTCCATATTCTAAGCCTTTCATAATTATTTATTGTTTTGAATAGAGTTATAATGGATCTAAAAAGTTGGATAATTATGAAAATTAAGCATATTTAAATACTTTTTTATTTAAAACCCTATTCTCCCTCTAGAGTTGCCATATCAATCCAATAGGTGTGACATTTGACCACAAAGTTGCTTAGGGTACATCTGATCCTTATGGTTGAGTATAGGATCCTTAAGGTAAATTAGTTAACCACTTTATTTACGCCTATGTCGTGATCCTGTGTATCTTAGAATTATGAGGCGCTACATCGTTTTAGTTCTAATACTGAATGATTTGCTAGGGTCATCGTGGAATAAATTTGATCAATACCGAATTTTTATCCACAAAAGATTATTGGTGAACAGATCCATAACGTCGTGTCAAGTTCTAAGAGGGAGCTATCCTTGTGACTGCCAACTACTAAGTACTCATATGGCCTCGAAAAAGTAGGATATCCATTGGGAGACCCATATTTATTTTAACATATGATACTAGCACATATTAAATTCTATTATTGAGCATAACTCATCCCATTTTCATATGTTTTCCACTTCACTCATTTCAACTTCGATGAACAAAGTTAAAAGTTTTTCTCAAAGAATCTATAAAAATTAAATTCATACCATTTAATTATGAAAAACTTGGTTAAACTTGGGTTTCCAAAAGTTATTTCCCTTCTCTATTTTCTTAAACGAAAGCCCCTTTAAAAGGGGTTTTAAAATGGGTCTACAAACCAGAGGTTGTTGAAGTCTACCACTAACAGATATTGTTATTTGTACTTTCCTTTTTTGGCTTCCCATCAACGTTTTTAAAACATGTTTGCTAGGGATAGGTTTCCACGCCCATGTAAAGGGTATTTCGTTCTCCTCCCCAACCGACGTGGGATCTTACAATCCACTCCCCTTCAGGGCCAAGCGTACTCGCTAGCACTCGTTCCCTTCTCCAATGAATGTGAGACCTCCCTATCAATTCCCCATTGGGGCCCAACATCCTTGCAGGCACACCGCCTCGCGTCCACCCCCCTTCGGGGCTCAACCTCCTCGATGGCACATCGCGTGCAGTCCTGCCCCGACTCAATTCTACAACTCGCGTGAACTCCTATCCCTAAAATCGACCCACAAACGAAACTCGATCACAGTTTTGACCTGTACGCGCCACTGTCTTTAGCTCGGCTTAGCTTCAACATGACTCAGTTCTCCACGACTTCTAATGTGCTTATTCGGGTTGGATTAGGGTTTTTGGACTCCTTCCCTACGCTTTTGGCCCTTGGCCCTTCTAGAGCTATTTCTGACCTTATTGAAGCATTTAAGGTTAGTATGAGTTATAAATTGTCAATTTAAATTATATTTTAAGCTAAAAATGAGATTACGAGCTACTATCCCATAGGTTATGCATGTTATATGTCTTAATATGTTGTCGTGAGTTAACAGTCATGTGATGCATGTAGTAGCAGCTCTATTTCAAAAGAAAAATATTGTCATTTCTGCTCATTTTTTCGATATTTCATGTTCTGTCAACAAAAAAGTCTTATAATAAAGTTTTATGTTAATAATGAAATGAATAATCATATTAAAATGAAATATTAAAAAATTTAGGGATACAAATATTTGAATCTTCCCTGTCAGAAAATATCTTTCTCAAAGGACCCTAAGGGTGTCCTCAAATTCAGTGGGCATGGGAGGTTTGAAAGATTAATGGTTTGAATTTAATCCTCAATGTTCTTCTTGTTATCTAAGTGATAGAACTCCATTTCGGTTTGTGGAATCCATATCTCCTCGTTAAAGTTCTTATACACATCCCTTTTGTAGAATTCTCGAGTCCGGTAAGCCAACACAAACATAATCACGGCTCCAAACAATGTCGCTGCAGCCAATATTGTGAAAGACCCACCAAAGCAATGAGCTCTAGTGAAAGTTAACCCCTTCCCCGCAATCTGCTTATGTTCACGTAAAGCTTCCATATCGTACAGCTTCCCGACAACATCCACGTTCAGTATGTAAGACCCAAGTGGGGCTGCCAATTGCCCACAATTGAACAGCGTCGAGTAACGTTTAAGACCAAACATCTCAGATATTACGGCAAATAGCATTGGATTTTGAGCTCCAAATCCAAACCCAATAATTATGGCAGCTAAGTAGACGGAGCCTGGGAAAGGGTAGGCGATGAAAAGCTGGCCAATGCAAGTGATGAGAAAGGCAAAAGCAAAGGTTAGAGGACGAGGCAACTTGTATTTGGTCATGAGGGTTTCTGAGATGAAGCCAGAGAAAACTCGGCCGAAGAAATTGAATATGGAAACCCAAGAAACAAGGATGCCTATGGCTCGTTGTGGGTAGCCAAGTGATTCCCCAACTTGACCTAGATTATCTATAGCGGCTAGAGAGGACCCACATCCAGAAAATGTAGCTAAGCAAATAAGAGCCATATCTTTGCTGAACACGGCTTGCAAGATGGTGAAATCCTCCCCTCTTTCAGGCTTGTTCCATATGTTTTGGCAACACGAGGGCGAAACCTCGGGGACTTCCGAACTGGCAGAGGTAGCGAGGGTGGGAGGGTTTTGGTGAAGCATGGAGACTGGGATAGAAGGACCAGCGGTTTGCTTGTTGAGTTTGTAGAGCAACAACTCTTCTCTACATGCGATTAAAATGGGTACGCATAGTAAGCAAACCACAAAGGATGCGCCACCTACGTACCCAGCTTGAGAGAAAACCACTTGTTTTTGTGCAATGGTTAAAAACAAGATGAAAATGGCCAAAAGAATTGAGACGTAAAGTAACTCGTAAAACACTTTGAGTTCATCAGGATGCTTACGGATACGGATGGGTCGAATTGAGGGGAAAAGGATGAGGATTAGGAGAGAGGGGAGCCATGCGAAAAGAAGAACCAGATTGGATGGATCATTGTGGCCGTAAATGGCTAAATAAAGTTGGCTTATGATGGCACCTCCAATACCCACATACCCTTAAAGAAGACCCAAAATGATCCCTCGTCGGTCGGGGAAGTTTCTCACGCTCGTCACCATAATGGCAGTGTTGGCCCAATTTGAAGAATTAGTACCGAAGCAAAACAGAATGAACATTTGCCAGAATTTTGGCTTGGCGATCCGGGCAGTTATGGAGAGCCAAATCAAGAAGAAGCCGGTGAAGTTTTGAAATGCCCCAATTATGAAGAGAACCCACGTCGGAGTCACCTCCGCCAGAAGCCCCGCGATAATTCCGATGTTCGACCCGAGATCTTTGGCGAATTCCAATGTGTTAATTTGGGTTTGGCTGTAATCAAATTGGGTTTTTATGACTTTGGAATATGTTGGAAACACGTAAGTGGTGCCATTGCCGATCATCATTATCAGTCCCGCGAATACACTAAACCATCGTCCTGCTACCACTTGTTTGATGAAAACCCAAGCTTCTGATCCTCCCTTGTTGCCATATCTTTTCTTGGTGTCAAGCAATTAAGTGCCTCACTCTTTTAAAACCAATTCAATTCGATAGTTTGGTGTGCTTTGGTAAATTTTAATGGACAACAAGCCAAACTCAAACTTCCTCATCTCAACATAACCATTGTCTTTTTGTTACCCTAAAATAACCCAAAGCATAACTACATGCTCTCACCAAAATAAGACATTCATTCATTTGTTGGTTGTGAGTTTAGTCCCTTCTACTTTAATTAACATTTCATCTATCAATTTTCCTTAATCACATTTGATTTCTAATTAATTTCTCATTCTATGTGGGAAAGAAAGTTCTCGAATATTAATTTATCAATCTGACTGACCCCCTTATGACCGGACAGCTCTCGAAAGCTCCTTCACCTCGACCGGTTGCAAGCAAACACCTAAAAAAGATAGGAAGATAAGGATGAGTATAAAAATTATACTGCCTACTTGTAGGCTCTATTCACATCCTAAGCTTAAAAGTTTGCCACAGAGTTCACAAATTCTCATCCTTCTTTCGGCATGAATTAAACACACACACATATATATATATAACGGAAGTTTAAAGCATAAGTGCAACACTCTACCATTCTCATAATGCTTCACATATTACAACCAAAATCAATATAATCACATTACTTCAATTCATTCATGGAAAGTTACCACCTAAGGTAACTTCACTAGCATGAATAGCGTTCTCTACGAGTATTGCTTCCTAAAAATTCGTATCGTGACGTACATAATTGACGGATACCCTTCATTTAGCATTTCGACACATACTTTAATTAACATTTCATCAAAACTAAGCATCAATTTTTCTTAACTCACATTTAATTTCTAATTAATTTAATTGAATGTGATGACACACAAATTCCAGTAGATCGTTGAATTATCATGTTCCTGGTTTGAAGAAAAATCTTGCTTTTTGTATCACAAATAACAGATTCAGGAGAGTATATTCTTTTTGGTCCTAAAGATATTCAAATTCTTTCTTATGTGAAACATGTTGCTGTTGATATCCTGTTCTTTGGAAAAAGAAAAGAATCCTTGTATGTTTTATCGGCTAGGGATGAATATATCAAGAAAATTGGTCATAATGCAAGCTCAACGTTTTGGCATGTTCGTTTGGGTTAGGTGAGTTTTTCTGTTGTTGCAGAAAATATCCACAAAAGAACATCGTTCCTATTTTTAAAGATATTCAGCATGATGAGATTTGTCCAGGCTGACAATATGGCAAGTCTCATCGTCTTCCTTTCCCAAGCTCATGGAGTAGAGCTTCAACAGTATTGAAATTCATCCATTCTGATCTTTTGGGTCCCACGCGAACAACAAGCTATATCGGCCTTCAGTACGTGATGGTGTTTGTGGATGATTTCTCTCGTTTCAGTTGGGCGTACTTCTTAGAACACAAAAGTGAAGTTTTTTCAAAGTTTATTCAGTTTTGTTACCGATGACGTATTTGTTTAGATTGTTGTATCTGATTAAATCTCCTTATAGTTAAGAGTTAGATTTAGTTATGATTTGATTTAATTTTGATTTAATTTAGTTTTGATTTGATTTAGTTTTTTATTTCTTTACTCGTTTGTTAACCGATTTTCTACCGATTTTTAGGTAGATTCTTTAAATATCTTTTTGTATTGTTTATATATATAGAGAGAGCATTCTTGCACTTCATAATATAATCTTCTTATCAACCATTCAATCACTCATTATTTCATTAACAGTTGGTATCAGAGCTATTTTCTTAAGTGATCGGTGAGATCAAAATGGAAGGAGAATCCAGTTTTTCAGCTATTGCACCACCAGTCTTCGATGGAGACAATAATCAAATGTGGGCAGTTCGTATGGAGAGTTATCTAGAGGCTTTGGATATTTGGGAACTAATAGAAGAGGATTACGAGGTCCCTCCGCTTCCAGCAAATCCTACTGTAGCACAAATCAAAGTACAGAAGGAAAAGAAGACGAGAAAATCAAAGGCAAAAGCTTGCCTATTTGCCGCTGTATCTCAAATGATCTTCATACAAATAATGTCCCTCAAAACAGCAAAGGAAATCTGGAATTATATCAAGGCCGAATATGAAGAAGATGAGAGGATTTGTGGAATAAAAGTTCTGAATTTGATTAGGAATTTCTAAGTGCGGAAGATGAAGGAGTCGAAATCGGAGTCGGTGAAAGAGTACTCTAACAGACTTCTCAACACTGCCAACAAGGTGAGATTGCTTGGTTCTGTGTTAAATGATTCCAGGATCGTTGAAAAGCTGCTAGTCACTGGAATAGAAGTTTGTGATGGTGTTAATATAACACATGCAGAAGCAACTTGGATCTCAAGCACTTTTAGAACATCAATTATAGTAAATAACTAGCATGTTCACAAGTATTAAAACTTAATGAGTTTGAATACTAACCTTTTGTAGTTCAAATTTCTTTTTCCTCACGAACCGGTTTCGAACCACCACTAGTGTCTTCTCCACTATCCTCCGGCCTTAGAACGGGATTGTGGAATCCGGTGAGTGACTAGACTTGGGAGGGATTTTGTAGATATGAAGAGAGTGTTTGTGAGAGGTTTTTCTCAAGGTTTTTCACTGAGAAGAACTTTCATGTACCATGATCACTCTATTTATAGAGTCATGTTTGCATGTTCATGCAAATTTGAGATCACCAAATTTTGATACTCAAAATTCCACTCAAACTTGTGGGGTTTATTTGGCAAGCATGCAAGTTTGGTTAAACCAAATTTTGACACCTCAAAATTCCACTAACATTGATTTTTTCATTAAATGAAGCCAATTGAATTCAACAATTAATTTGAATAATTAATTTCAAATTAAAGTAATATTAAATGAGTAATTAAACTATTTAATTAATATTTAATATTAACTCAAAAGGCCAATCCCAATCAATTCCGACACATATTTGATTAAAATCTTTAAAACTTATTTAAATATCTCAAATTCTCTCTTTTTTTTTTTAATTCGTAAATAAAACAAAAATGCGGTTAAATATATCGTACATATGTAGCGCATATTTTCTAATTTGAATTCGAACACTTCGAACTCACTCGTCACACTATTCTATTGTTTAGTTCGATATGAGCTAGCAGATGGACCTAATGGACCTATAGATCATGGGCTCCAACGATCCAAGATTAACCGGTTAAACTCATTAACCTTGTTAATCAACAACACTCGTTAACTACTAGGACACTCCACTATAGCCTAGTAGTTGTACTCCCCTCACTATAGATATATTTTTGTCCATTTGATATAACCATGATTAGTAAGTCGATCCTTCACAGGTTGTTCGTAGTTAAAGTTGGGTCAATTAGCCGTTTTACCCCTGAAGTTGCTTCTTTTTCCTTATGTCCCACTGATACTCTTATGAACAATTGGTTTGTGGTCCAACCAGTAAACCGAATCCCTCTTAGGTCAATGAGTGGGTGGGGCCCCTTGTTCAAGATCTGGAGTCAGTACTTAAGGGAACTACCTCTCTTCTATCCCTAAAAGTGGGTAGGAGCGAATTCCATCTTGCACCCCACGTCCCCAGCTATTCACCCAGTCTTACCCCTGAAATGGGAGGTCTATTGAGTCGGCAAACTTGAGCCACTCTCACCCATGCAAATCTAAGGATAATTCCTAATAAACAGGAGTTCATGGTTAGCTCAGGATTAAGATCGAGTTACCTAGGTCATCGAATGAAAAGAAAATCAGTCTCAACCGTAAACGACATTATAAAGTGAGAGTGATTTTCTTCATGGTCCGATCTTATGCAATACTCATTGCATAGGATGCCCCCACTTACATGTCTTCACATGTACAATTTAGTGATCACATTGTTTATATCATATACAAAAGTGGGCCGCATCCATAGTGTCCCCAGAATAAGGTACTCAAATGATTTTCATGCAAATAATGTCCCTCAAAACAGCAAAGGAAATCTGAGATTACCTCAAGGTTGAATATGAAGGAGATGAGAGGATTCGTGGAATGAAAGTCCTGAATTTGATAAGGGATTTCAAGTTGCAGATGATGAAGGAGTCGGATTCAGTGAAAGAGTACTCTGACAAACTTCTCAGCATTGCCAACAAGGTGAGATTGCTTGGTTTTGTGTTAAATGATTCCAGGATCGTTGAAAAGCTGCTAGTCACTGTTCCAGAGAAGTTTGAAGCCACCATTACTACTCTGGAGAACACCAAAGACTTGTCAAAGATTTCTCTTACAGAGCTCTTAAATGCTTTACAAGCACAAGAGCAAAGGAGTTCTATGAGGCGGCAAGAAGGGGTGATTGAAGGTGTGCTACATGTCAAGCATCAAAACAACAGCAGGTATAAAAACAAGAAAATTTTCAAAAATCAATCAACGAATGGAGATCCATCTGCCAATTATCAGAAGACAAAAGGAGGAGGTTTCAAAAAATCCTATCCACCTTGCTGCCATTGTGAGAAGAAAGGTCATCCACCATACAAGTGTTGGAGAAGACCTAACACCTTCTACTCCAAATGCAATCAACTTGGACATGAAGTTGTGATCTGCAAAGCCAAAGATCAGGTGAAAGAAGTAGATGCACATGTAGTTGATCAAGAAGAAGAAGAAGAAGAAGATCAATTGTTTATGGTCACTTGTTCCACAGGCAAAGAATCAAGCGAGAGATGGTTGAATGACAGTGGGTGCACAAATCACATGACATATGACAAGCAGTTTATTGAGGAATTAAGAGACACTGAAGTCAAGAGAGTGAGGATTGACAGTGATGAACACTTGGAAGTCAAGGGAAAAGGCACAGTAGCTATAACAAGCTATGAAGGTACAAAATTTATTCGAGATGTTTTATTTGTGCCTAAAATTGATCAAAATCTCTTAAGCTTTGGTCAGCTACTTGATAAAGGCTCTAAAGTGTTGTTTGAGAATAAGCAGTCCTTGATCAGAGATGCTAGTGGCAAAGACTTGTTCAATGTCAAAATGAAAGGAAAAATCTTTTCTCTAAATCCGACGGCCTTTATATCTAGAGTTAGTGCCGCTGAGATTTGGCACAAAAGACTTATGCACTCTCATCATCGAGGTTTGCTTCATATGCAGTCAAAGAAACTGGCAGGACTCGCTGACATTGTTGATGACATGCCTCTTTGCGGTGCTTGTAATTTTTGGAAGCAACATAGGCAACCCTTTCCTAAACAGGCATAGAGAGCCTCGAAAAAACTGCAGCTGGTTCGTACTGATCTTTGTGGTCCTCAGCAAACACCATCATTAAATGGTAATCTTTATTACATTATTTTTATTGCTGATCTAACATGAATGTGTTGGATCTTCTTTATGAAGCAAAAGTCAGAAGTTGCGGGTGTATTTTGGAAATTCAAAGCCAGAGTTGAGAATGAAATTGCATGCTTGATTCAGACTGTAAGATCAGATAATGGCAAGTAGTACACTTTGGAAACTTTTAACAGGTTTTGTGAAGAGGCTGGAATCGAACATCAATTGACAGCACCATGCACTCCTCAACAGAATGGCGTTAGTGAAAGGAGGAATAGATTCATAATGGAGATGACGAGATGCATGCTTCATGAGAAGAATCTTCCAAAACGTTTTTGGGGAGAAGCAGCAAACACTGCTGTGTACTTGCAAAATCGAATATCAACAAAATCTGTGAAGAACCTGACACCATTTGAAGCTTGATATGGTTACAAACCTTCTTTAAAGTTCCTATGGGGGTCTTTGCTTCACTTACATTCCACAGGTCAAGCATGATAAGCTTGACAAGCTCGACAAAAAGGCAGAAGTTGGCATCTTTGTTTGGTATAGCACTATATTCAAAACTTACAGAGTTTTTCAACCACACACTAGTCGTGTTATTGTGAGCCGAGATATTCATTTTATTGGAAATGCGCAATGGAATTGGGAAGAATTGACGAAGGTGAATCAGATTTCTAATGCACCAAGCAATTTAATCTTTGGTAGCATGTTAGAAGAGTCTGAAGATGAACGACTAGAAGAGTCTGAAGATGAATGACAAGAAGAGTCTGAAGATGAACGACAAGAAGAGTCTAAAGATGAACGACAAGATGCTTTGGTTGATGAGATGCACGTGTCAAAGGAGGAGCTTTCGATGATCGAGAAAGACAAAACCTGGGAATTGGTTAATTGACCTCTGAATAGAAAGATAATTGGAGTAAGATGGATCTTCAGGAAAAAGCTTCGAGTCCACAACATCTAAACAAGGAGGAGTGTTAAAAGATCATGTATTTGTTTAGATTGTTGTATTTGATTAAATCTCCTTATAGTTAAGATTTAGATTTAGCTTTAATTTGATTTAATTTTGATTTGATTTAATTTTGATTTGATTTAGTTTTTTATTCGTTTACTGGTTTGTTACCAGATTTTCTGCATATTTTTAGATAGATTTTCTAAATATCTTTTTGTATTGTTTGTATATATATAGATCATTCTTGCTCTTCATAATATAATCTTCTTATCAACAATTCAATCACTCATTCTTTCACTAACAAGTTTAAGTATGCTGTAGAAAAACAATTTGAATTGAAAATCTAGTGCTTGCGCACTGCTAATGGAGGGAAATTTCTTTCAAATGATTTTATGGAATACTCCAAGGAGCATGGGATTCAGGGTCAACTGACTTGTCCAGAACCCCCGTAACAAAATGGGGTGGCTGAGCACAAGTTAGCTCATCTTACATCAGTTTGCTTGTCTTGGCTGCATGCGAGGAGTCTTCCAAGAGAGTTATGGGCATCGTTTTTTCAAATAGCTTGTCATGTTGTAAATGGCTGCCTCCATGGCCAGGGACGGAATCATCACCATTCGACCTAATTTATCACCGTAAATCCAAAGTGAGTTATTTTCGTAATTTTGGGTCTATTTGTTATGTTCATGTACTGAAACATAATCGAACTAAACTTTACCCAAAAGACAAGAAATGAATTTTTGTTGGCTATGATACTCATAGAAAGCGTTGGTGGGGTATGGATTTGGAAACAAAGAAGGTTATTGTATCTCGTGATGTGGTGTTTGATGAAATTTCATGTTACAAAGACGATGCAGATGGCAGCAAAAGTACAACTACTATTGCACGCTTTCCTAATGATTCTACGTTAGGGAGAGAGAAAATTTTCAATTGCGACAGACATTTAAGCTGAGGAGAATACAGAAGCCACTACAAATATTGAGCTTGGCACAAGAAAAAATCCTCAAAGACAGAAAAAGTCACGAGATCATTTGTCCGATTTTGTAGTTGACAATTTTCTGTTCTATCTTGTTTTTTTATGGGAGATACAAGGGAAAGTGAGCCGAAGTTGTATAGTGAAGCTAAAGGGATTTCAGAATGGGAAAATGCAATGATGGAACAAATTTCAGCACTTGAAAAAAATGACACCTGTGATCTTGTACCCAAGTCTCATGATGCCGATTCAATTACTTGTAAGAGGGTTTACAAGTTGAAGAAAAAAGCTGATGATAGAATTGATAGACACAAAGCTCGTCTTGTTGCTCGTGGGTTCTCTCAGCAATATGGTCGAGACTATGATGAGGCTTTTAGTTCGGTCGCAAGGATGACATCATTACGGACAATCATCTCTTTAGCTGCTAGTAAAGGCTGAAAGTTATGGCAGCTTGATGTGGAAAATGCTTTCTTTTACGGAGAGTTGGATCGTGATATTTTTATGGAGCAGCCGCAAGGATTTACCTCTAAGGAATATCCTGATTATGTGTGCAGACTTAAGAAGACATTGTACGGACTCGAGCAAGCTCCTCGTGCTTGGTTTGGTAAGATTGCTCAATATCTTAATTTTTGTTGTTTTAAGTCTTCATGTGCTGATTCGAGCTTATATGTTAAGAAAAAAACAACTGTATGCACCCTGCCCTTACTTTAGGTTGATGACGTGATTATTACTCGTGATGATATTTTTGAAATCAGTAGAGAATTCAAGAGAATTCAAGAGATAAAATTACTTCTATATAACCAAATCTTAAATTAGCTAGAAATTAAGGGAAGTTATTAGAAGATGCTACATTCTTTCTGCACCTTTTTGGTAGTTTATTCTATTTAACTATCACAAGGCCAGACATTGCTTTTCAGTAGGAGTTATGTCTCAATTTATGGATAAGCCACATGAGACTCATTTAATTGCAGCAAAAAGGATTCTTTGTTACATCAATGACATTCTAAATTATGGATTCATGTATGAGAAATCAAAGTCATTTTTCTTAAGTAGTT
>NC_036657.1:6646180-6654132 GCF_002806865.2 Cucurbita pepo subsp. pepo
TGTATTGTCTTTTTTTAATAATAATAATTTCAGATTTATTCATACTTTTAAGTGTTAGATATTGTGTCATGGTTCTCTGTCCTTTAATTTAAACTCTAAGAGTTCCCTTATGTCAAGCTTTGAATGACCCATGACCTACGAGGAGATACCTCAAGCATGGCTTATGAGACTACTTGGTATCTTACCTAGGAAGTGAGCTGCAACCCGCTAGGTTCATAATAGTCCACCTCATCGGGGAGGGGCTACCCTTCCCTTATTCGTGGGCTCACGTTTCCCATGCAAAACGGCTAGGAGCAGTGGATTCTGATCAGGAATCCCTGGTCCCTCATGAAGCTAAGAGACCGTTCATACACTTGCAGCCTAAGGGTACTCCTAAGGAGGTTTGTATGTCGTGGTGGTCTATTAGGCTTCTATGACTTGTGACTCTAACCATAAATCTCTAGACTTAACATAATACTGGATAATGAAAACTAAGTGTGTGTGTGCAACTATTTTCTAGCATCATCATACATAATTCATATAAAATAAAAAAATACATGCTCAACGGAGCGATAACATCTATCAAGCTTCTGGAGCACAAAGTTCACAAATTCTCATCTTTCTTTCAGCATGAATTAAACACATACATATATAGCGGAAATTTAAAGCATAAGTGCAACACTGAAACGATTCTCATAATGCTTCACATATTACATCCAAACTCGTAATAATCACATTACTTAAGTTCAGTCATGGAAAGCTGCCACCTAAGGTAAATTCACTAGCATGCATGCATTCCAAGCAATCCCGACGAATATTGCTTCCTAGAAATCCAGTGACTAACATGATTGATGCATGCCCTTCATTTAGCGTTTCTACACAAATAGCATTTCCAAAAATACTAATTTTCTCCAATAAGATCCTAATTCCCATAAAAGCATGGTTAGGATTAGAATCAGGATAAAAATCAGACAAATAGAAATCGAACGGGCCTAAAAGAAGCTTACACGCACCTTCCACGCGCCCTGCGTGCCCAGGAGGATTCCAATCGCAGGTCTCACACGCGAGTCATGGACTGGGTTTCAGATGGCAGTTAAGGTTGGACAGCGGGTCGACTGCTTCGCTGGGTTGTGGATCGTTACTCTAGTTAATGGGTTGGGTCAGACCGTCACAGAAAGGACAAAGCTGCATTGCTCCACGTGGCGTATGAATCGTAGCTCCACCCAAAACTTGAATCGTGTCCCTCTCTGGTCTCGATGCGTTTCTCCTATAGCCGGAGGACATGTGGCTCGTCGGAAAAACTCTCTCTCTCCTGGCGGAAAGCGAAATTCGATTTTTGATTAGATTTTTTCCCATTTTCTCTTTTTTCATATCTTTTGATCCAGAATCCAAATCTGATATAGTTTCGTCGGTAAAGTTATAGACCGTGATTTAAACTGGGTCTGGATATTTTTTTTCTTAAACTTTACTTCAACATAGACCAAAATAAGAGAGTTAAAAATAGGTCGTTCGCCTCCTTATAGTTCTTGGAAAGAGACCTCGAAATATCGATATCAGTCACATTTCCCGGGCAAGCTTCTTCACTGATCTTGTAGAGCAATCCTCCTCTATGAACATATTCACGAGTCGCAAATGGTGGTCTTGGATCTGAAGAATACCAATAACTCACCTCACGGACCTTCTCGGTTTGTTGACGGAAGAAATGGGACTCCGACCTCTTGAGCCTCACTATAACTCCAAGAAAGAGGTCCATGAAACTACATTAAGGTTGAGGGCGAATTTCGGCGGTGGTCCGGTGAGTACTCTGGCCACTCTTTCTTTCTTCTCTTCTACTTCTCTCAACTTTCCAACTTTTCATTCTTTTGCACGTATTGTGTTAAGACCAATCAAGACCCATAATGGGCCAAAGGACAAAATGACCCATACGTATATTAGGAATTGTTGGGATATGATGGCTTATGAGCATGATTATTTTAAATAGCTAGAGTGCATAATTAGAATGCTAAACTCAGCATATTGATTTGCATGTTAGAAGAATACGTGTCAAAAGACTACATTCTTCCATGATGAGAACTAAATGTTCTAAGCTATATAAGAAGATTTTTGCTATGCTAGAAACTTTGATTTTAGTTAAAACACTAATAATGGGGATTTCAAAATTTAAATCCTTGCACAAACTTGAATAAGAAAACTATGATAAGATTAGAGCACTAAAACTAGAGTTATGTCACAATTATCATGTTAGGACATTTTCAGTGAATCGAACACCCATGAATCGTGAGTTATGCTTAAAGAACTGAACTTTAGTGCACCTAGATTATGATTAACCCCATGAATTAGTCCAAAAAGTCCTTAAAACAAGAATGTAAGTTATAAACGGTTAAGATGCCCTTAAATACCTAGTTTACAATTATAGCATTTAGGAGAACTTGGAAAGATTATCTTGCCTATTAGCCGTGAGCTAAGACCACTTCATATTTCCTCTATGAAATTATTAATACTCGGTTCAGTGGTAGCTTCATGATGAGTGTTATTGAGTTTGACTCAGTTTGGTCATAGAGGTAGTGCATTGAGGTTGTTTCGTGTTAATGCTTTTATCATGTGTGGAAATGGTTAAGAGTCTCTAAATAGGATTTTTTTTCCATAAACCCATCTCAAGCGGGAGAATGGGCAACACAGGTAGACTCAGTAGTTTGTCTGCACACGAGGTCTTTCTTCCATTTTAGTGTGACCTTATGGTTTGTGGAAGGTTACCAACTATCCTTTTCATAAATGATGTTCAAGATTCATGATACCATATCATCCTTCATGATTTTATGTTTGATGAGGTTGCTCCTCTTCAATTTAGAATACCCATAATTTACTTCCTAAGAAATGTAAGCTAGTTAAGTAAGTTGTTCACTCTAAAGCTCAATTAGGCCATTCAGGAGATCCTGCGACACCAGGTTACGTGAACTTCCTCTAAACCACATTTTGGTTTATGGCATGCATGAAAACTACCTTAAGTACTTCAGGAACTCCCAAAAGCTTAGATAGTTGTACAACTTAGGTCTGAACTTCCTAGATTCCAGATGAAAACCAATGATAGCTAACTAAGTCATGGATGCAATTAAGAACCTATAAGTAGATTACTTATTGAGTTTATTTATACCCACAAGATATTACCTTTTTTGTTTTTTTAGATGATAGTTGATTTATTAGTCTAGGTGGAAAATTTGTGGGAGTTATGCCGCCATGAAGGAGGCTTTTCCTAGGGCGTGAGTCTTTTTGGTACTTGATTTGTATTTGGTTTTCTATGCTAGTTTTTTAATTAAATTTCAAAGGGTACATTTGAATGGTAAATGTATTTGTTTATATTTTAAATTTTTTTTTTATTATTGTTTTAAGGTTTGTAAAAAAATTCATCGTACTTTTTGCTATCTATTTGTCAGTTTTCTTGCAATTTTTTATTTGAAGTTTCAGAAAACGAGTCGGGGTAGAACATAGATGTAAGTCATGATTTAGATATTTTATGTTTTGAATGTATACTTTGTTTTTTTATTTGTTTGTTAATGATTTCCACCACCTACTTTTTGTAAATTTTTGTTGAATTATATAAAAATCTATTTAATTAACTATTATTTTTTAAATTATAGAAATTATAAATTATTTTCATTCTAAGTCAAGAGTGACTGCCTCCGCATATCAAATGTAAAGTATGTCAATGGTAAGAAATAAAAAGACAGTTGATATTAAAATATCAACCGTTCTAAAAACATTAAATTTCAAACTCCCTTCTCCCATGTCCACAGTATGTTTTACTAGTCATGCAACTTTCTTGATAATAAATTTATAAATGGTCACGTATTAAAATAATCCTTATAAAAGAATGAAACATCAACAACACAAAATCAAAAGGTTAAAACTAAAGTAGAATCTCCTAAAGTAGGTATGCTTTTGTTGAGTAGTTTCTCTTATTTACTTTGATCATGAGTTTTCATTTTGTGTTCATTGTTCTTATCATCGGAAGAATATAATTTCACATTCGAATGCTTAACCTCCATGTCATCTCTGTATTTCTTATATACATCTCCTTTGTAGAAGTCTCGAGTTCTATAAGCTAGCACCAATGAAGCCATCGCTCCAAACAAGGTCACTGCAGCCAAAATCATGAACGATTCACTAAAGCAATGAGTTCCAGTGCAAGTTAGGCCCTTCCCGTTCTTCACATTTCCAATTTTAGTGGCTTCTGCATCATAAAACCTCCCTATTACTTCCACGTTCATTATATAAGATCCAAGTGGGACAGCCAGTTGCCCACAGTTGAGCAGTGTCGAGTAATGTTTGAGGCCGAAGAGATCAGAGATTATGGCGAATATCAATGGAGTTTGGGCTCCAAGGCCAAACCCAATGATCAACGAAGCTACATAGACTGAATTTATATAAGGGAATGGGATGGAGAGCAAGCCGATGCAGGTGAAAACTTGGGTAAGACCGAACAGGAAAGGACGGGGTAATTTGTATTTGGTCGTAAGGGTTTCAAAGATGAAACCGGAGAAGACCCGACCAAAGAAATTGAATATGGAAATCCATGAAACCAAAATACTTATGGAATGATTTGGATATTTAAGTGACTCGGCGATCTGCCCAAGATTGTCAATGGCTGCAACGGACGACCCACATGCAGAAACCGTTGCTATGAAAATAAGAGCCATATCTTTTCTTAGAAGAGCTTGCAAGATGATGAAATCTTCTCCTCTTTGCGGCTCCTTACATACATTTGAGACACTCGGCAAAGAAATTTTTGAAATTTTCTTAAGTTGTTCACGGGGAATCGAAACAATAACAAAAGGATTCATGGTTTGTTTACTGAGTTTGAAGAGAAAAAGTTCTTCTTTAATACCTATCAGAAGTGGCAGACAGATTAAGACGACGATGACCGCGACATCACCGGCATAGCCAGCCTAAGAGAAAGCAATGTTCTCTGGGTTATGGTGAGAAACAAGAGGAACATCGCTATCGCTATGGACACGTAAAGCAAGTGGTAGAACACTTTGAGCTCCTGTGGATGCTTTCGAGCTTTGATTGTCCGAATTGGAAGAAAATACAAGAAACATACAATGGAGAGTAGCCATGAAAGAAGGAAGAGAAGATCGATAGAATTTGGTTGCCATGGATGGCACCACCGAGGCCAACGAAACCCTTGAGAAGGCCCAAAATGATACCGCGTTGATCAGGAAAATTTTCAACGCTAGTGACCATAACGGCCGTGTTGGGGAAGTTCTGTGAATTAGAAGTAATATAGATGTAAACAAACATTAGCCATAAATGGGGTTTTGGGACGTAGCTAGAAATGGAGAGCCAAATCGTAAAGTAGCTGAAGAAATTGGAGGATATCCCCACAAGGAAAAGCATCCATGGAGGAGCCACCTCGGCGAAAAGCCCGGCAAAAACTCCGAGGTTGGAGCCGAGATCTTTAGCAAATCCCAAGGTATTAAGTTGGGCTTGATTGTAGTCAAATTTTGTTTTTAAGAGTTTGGAGTATGTTCCGAACAAGTAAGGTGAACCGCAACCGATCATGATCGGAAAAGAGGTGAACACTGAAAACCATCGTTCTTCGACAACTTGTTTCACAAATAGCTAACTTTCTGTTTCATGGTTGTCGCCCATGGTCACTAACTGGACTAATGGGCGCTAAAAATTGATTATTACTTAGGAATAAGAGGTGTCAGCATTGGCTGAAAATGAGAACGAGAATTGGCTAAAAATGAGAACGAGAACGAGGAATACAGGACAGGAATAAGGAATAAGGAATAAAGAAGGAAGAATGAAGAATGAAAATTGGGAATGAGATTTTGAGTCCCCAATTTGGTGCCCTATAAAGAAAATTCAGTTCCAAACATCTTACCTTATGTTCATAGATAGAGTTTAATGATAGGAAAATGGTTTCACAAGCCCAAACAAACACTAACTTCCTCTCTTACACCATATATCTTTTTAGATATGTTCGCAGCAACATAATTTCATGAAATATACCATTTATACCATGATTTTTGCTACTCCATCTTCCTTTTCAATTTCGTCTTAAATCTCCCTAATTTATGCAAAAAATTTACCTTTCTTGAATTTTATACTTTTCTAAAGTTTTTGTGTTTGACTCTCCAAACTTTCACTTTTTATTTTTTAATCTTCTTGAGAGAGAGTTATATTATATTTTGAGTATATTAGTTTTGAGTATTCAAATGGTATATCTACTCTTGACCTCAACTGTGTTGTATTTTTTAGAATTTCAACAACTATAACTGTTTTATCTTGAGTCCTAGAAAGGATTGAGTTTGCTTTTAAACTCGTAAAGAGAGTTTGTAGCAATTTTACTCTGATCTGTGGAAAGAGTCAAGTAAGATTCTTTTCAAAATTCTCAATAGGTGCTTGGTGAATGGAGTAAGTCGAGTTTGATCGAACCACTGTCACCAATGTTAAATTTTCTTACTCTTCCCTATTTAACTGTGAAATTAATATTGTGATTTATTCAATATTCTAAGCCTTTCCTAATTATTTATTGTTTTGAATAGAATTATAATTGATCTAAAAAGCTTGATAATTCGGAAAATTAAGCATATTTAAATACTTTTTTATTTAAAAGCCTATTCACCCTCTAGGGTTGCCATATTGATCCGGTAGATTTGACATTTAACCACAAAGTTGCTTAGGGAACATCTAATTCTTAGGGTTGAGTATAGGATCCTTAAGGTAAATTAGTTAACCACTTTATTTACGCCTATGTCATGATCCTATGTATCTTAGAATTATGAGGCGCTACCTCGTTTTAGTTCTAATACTAAATGATTTGCTAAGGTCATCGTGGAATAAATTTGATCAATATCGAATCTTTATCCACAAAAGATTATTGGTGAACAGATCCATAACGTCGTGTCAAGTTCTAAGAGGGAGCGACCCTTGTGTCTACCAACTACTAAGTACTCATATAGCCTTGAAAAAGTAGGAGGTTTATTGTGAGACCATGTTTATTTTAACGTATAATACTAGCACATATCAAGTTCTATTATTGAGCATACCTCATCCCATTTTCATAGGTTTTCACTTAACTCATTTCAAAAGTTGAAAAGTTTTTTCACAAAGAATCTATAAAAATTAAATTCATACCATTTAATTATGAAAAATTTGGCTAAACTTGGCTTTCCAAAAGTTATTTCTTAATGCCCCTTTAAAAGTGTTTTTAAAATGGGTCTACTAAGAAGAGGTTTGCCCAAATCTACCACTAGTAGATATTGTCTTTTGGACTTTCCTTTTCGGTCTTTCCATCAAGATTTTTAAAACATGTTTGCTAGGGAGAGGTTTCCACACCCTTGTAAAGGGTGTTTCGTTCTCCTCCCCAACCGATGTGGGATCTTACAATTCACCCCCTTTCAGGGTCAAGCGTACTCCTTCCCTTCTTCAATCAATGTGGGACCCCTCAATCAACCCTCCATTGGGGCCAAAGTCCTTGCTGGCACACCGCCTCGTGTCCACCCCCCTTCGGGGCTCAACCTCCTCGATGGCACATCGCATGCACTCCGGCCCCAACTCAGTTCTACAACTCGCGTGAACTCCTATCCCAAAAATCGACCCACAAACTAACTCGATCACAGTTTTGACCTGTATGCGCCATTGTCTTTAGCTCGGCTTAGCTTCAACACAACTCAGTGCTCCATGACTTCTAATGTGCTTATTCGGGTTGGATTAGGGTTTTTGGACTCCTTCCCTACGCTTTTGGCCCTTCTAGAGCTATTTTTGACCTTATTGAGACATTTAAGGTTAGTATGAGTTATAAATGGTCAATTTAAATTATATTTTAAGCTAAAAATGAGATTACGAGCTACTATCCCATAGGTTATGTATGTTATATGTCTTAATATGTTGTCGTGAGTTAACAGTTATGTGATGCATATAGTAGCAGCTCTATTTCAAAAGAAAAATATGGCCATTATAATTAG
>NC_036657.1:6656266-6667929 GCF_002806865.2 Cucurbita pepo subsp. pepo
ATCTACCCAACGTGAATTAAATCCTTTTTTCACCTACAATTATTTATTTCTATTATATTTTTTTTTTACTTAACATTAGTTCTTGCTTAATTTAACCTTTTATAAACTAAACTCAATTATTTTATTAATAATTTTTTTTAAATTGAATTTAATTATTATAACATATTTTTTACCTTTCTTAGAAAGTTATCTCACTGTCGTAATAATTATATATATATTAAATAAACTTTCAATTATTCAAATATGGAATAGTACTGATTAAAAAGGGACAAAGTAGGGAGAAAGTCTCTACTAGAATCATCCATGGATTATAGATTATAGATGGTTGAGAATTATTATTATTATTTAAAAGTAGTTTTCAATTTTTCAAATATTACATTGACCAAATACACACTAAATTAAATATCAACCATTTTTATCTTAAATTATTTTGACCATTATAATAAGATATACGTAGCCTTCCNTAAAATATACGTAGCCTTCTATATATTTAATAAGAATTATAAAAATATTAATTCATAAAAAGAGAGAAAATATCAAAGTTCTGCCTATCCACTTTATTATTGATATAAATATAATTCAAGAAATTATTATTATTATTATTATAAACGTGAAAGTTTGAATCTTCCGTTATTCATCTCTAATAAATATCAAATTAAATAATTATTTTTAACTAGACTTTCTTTAAAAGATTGAAATGTTCTTCGATCTCTAGTTAACTACGACTTAGGATCGTGTAAAGATGCAAGTTAGGAAGATGGGAACGAGGACGAAGATAAAGAATAAGATGATAATTATGAATATTTGTTTCCTTCTTTTTTCTCTTCTTTCTTTTTGTTCTCACACCCATGCAGCTATCTTTGAAATTCGAAATAATTGTGACTTCACTGTTTAGGCTGCCGCAGTGCTAGGCGGTGGACGACAGCTTAATCAAACTGATGTTTGGACACTCGAAGTGAAACCCGACGTTACGAATGCTCGTATTTGGGCTTGAACCAACTGCAACTTCAATGCGTCAGGTCCTGGTAGATGTGAGACTGGTGACTGTGGTGACCTCCTCCACTGCCAAGCTTAGGGTACTCCACCCACCACCCTCGCCAAATATATATCCTACCAGTTTGATATCTTCAACTTGGACATTGGTGATATTTCTCTCACCGATGGGTTTAATGTTCTAATGGAGTTCAGCCCCACTTCTAGCGAGTGTACTGGTGGCTACCCTTCCCTTATCCCATCCAGCTAAAAGATCTGTAGGACGTGGGCTCATGTTTTCCATGCAAAACGGCTAGGAGCAGTGGGTTCTGATCAAGAACCCCTGGTCCCCCATGAAGCTATGAGACCGTTCATACACTTGCTAAGGGTACTCCTAAGGTGGTTTGTATGCTGTGGTGGTCTGTTAGGCTTTTATGACTTGTCACTCTCACCACAAATCTCTAGACTTAACATAATACTTGGTTATGAAAACTAACTAAGTGTGCATGTAACTATTTTCTTTCATTATCATACATAATTCATGTAAAATAAAAATACATGCTCAACAGGTTGATAACATCCATCAAGCTCCCGGAGCACAGAGTTCACAAATTCTCATCCTCCTTTTAGCATGAATTAAACACATACATATATACTGGAAGTTTAAAGCATAAGTGCAACACTCTAACGATTCTCATAATGCTTCACATATTACAACCCAAATCATAATAATCACATTACTTAAATTCATTCATGGAAAGCTACCACCTAAGGTAAATTCAATAGCATGCATGCATTCCAAGCGATCCTCATGAGTATTGCTTCCTAAAAATCCGTACGGTGACTTACATAATTGACGGATACCCTTCATTTAGTGTTTCTACACAAATAGCATGTCCAAAAATACTGATAAAAATAAAATCGGGATAACAATCGAACAAAAAGAAGTCGAACCGGCTAAAAAGGAGCTTACACGAACCTGCCACGCACGCCACACACCCAGGAGGATTCTAGTGGCGGATTTCACGCGCAAGTGCCATGCGCGGGCCAAAACCTGCAGTCGCAAGTCATGGACTGGGTTTTGGATGGTAATTCAGGTTGGACGGCGGGTCGGCTGCTTCGCTGTTTCGTGGATCGGTACTCGAGTTTTTTGGTTGGGTCAGGCTGTCACGAGAAGGACGAAGCTGCATTTCTCCATGTGGCGTACGAATCGTGGCTCCACCCAAAACTTGACTCGTGTCCCTCTATGATCCAGACACGTTTCTCCTATCGCCGGCGGACACGTGGCTCGTCAAAAAAACTCTCTCTCTCTCTCTCTCTCTCTCTCCTAGCGAAACGCGAAATTCAATTTTCGGTTAGAGTTATGTCACAATTATCATGTTAGAAAATTTTTCAGTTAATCGAGTATCCATGGATCATGAGTTATGCTTAAAGAACTTAACTTTAGTGCTCCTAGATTATGATTAACCCCATAAATTAGTCCAGAAAATCCTTAAAACAAAAAATGTAAGTTATAACCTGCCATTTACAATTATGACATATAGGAGAACGTGGATAACTTATCATGCCTATTAGCAGCGGTGAATGATATCCCTAGAGCCGAGACCACTTCATATTCCCTCTAGGAAATTATTAATGCTCTTAAGGACATAAATAGACTTAAAAATACCCGGTGGAGTGGTACTTCATGATTAGTGCTATTGAGTTTGACTCACTTTGGTCATATAGATAGTGCATTGAGGTTCTTTCGTGTTAATGTTCTTATCATGTGTGGAAATGGTTAAGAGTCTTTAAATAGGCTCAGTAGTTTGTCTGCACACGAGGACTTTCCTCCATTTTAGTATGACGTTATGGTTTGTGGAGGGTTTACCAGCTAACCTTTTCGTGAATTATGTTCAAGATTCATGATACCATATCATCTTTCATGTTATTATGTTTGTTGAGGTTGCTCCTCTTCAATTTAGGAAACCGATAATTTACTTCCTAGACAATGTAAGCTAGTTTAGAAAGATGCTCACTCGAAAGCTCAATTAGGCCATTCAGGAGATCCTACGACACCAGATCACGTGAACTTACGATAAACCACATTTTGGTTTATGGCATGCATGAAAACTACCTTAGGTACTTTAGGAACTCCCAAAAGCTTAGATAGTTGTACAACTTAGGTCTGAACTTCCTAGACTCCAGACCAAAACGAATGGTAGCTAATTAAGCCATGAATTTAATTAAGAACTTATAAGTACATTACTTATTGAGTTTATTTATACTCACAAGATATTTCCTTTTTCTTTTTTAAGGTGATAGTTGATTTATTGATCGTGGTGGACAATTTTTGGGAGTTATGCGGCCATGAGGGAGGGTCGTCCCACGGCGTCAGTCTTTTTAGTACTTAGTTTGTATTTTTGTCTTCTACTCGTGTCCCTCTATGATCCAGACACGTTTCTCCTATCGCTGGCGGACACGTGGCTCGTCAAAAAAACTCTCTCTCTCTCTCTCCTAGCGAAACGCGAAATTCAATTTTCGGTTAGAGTTATGTCACAATTATCATGTTAGAAAATTTTCAGTTAATCGAGTATCCATGGATCATGAGTTATGCTTAAAGAACTTAACTTTAGTGCTCCTAGAATATGATTAACCCCATAAATTAGTCCAGAAAATCCTTAAAACAAAAATGTAAGTTATAACCTGCCCTTAAGTACCTAGTTTACAATTATGGCATTTAGGAGAACGTGGATAATTTATCATGCCTATTAGCAGTGGTGAATGATATCCCTAGAGCCGAGACCACTTCATATTCCCTCTAGGAAATTATTAATGCTCTTAAGGACATAAATAGACTTAAAAATACCCGGTGGAGTGGTACTTCATGATTAGTGCTATTGAGTTTGACTCACTTTGGTCATATAGATAGTGCATTGAGGTTCTTTCGTGTTAATGCTCTTATCATGTGTGGAAATGGTTAAGAGTCTCTAAATAGGCTCAGTAGTTTGTCTGCACACGAGGACTTTCCTCCATTTTAGTATGACGTTATGGTTTGTGGAGGGTTTACCAGCTAACCTTTTCGTGAATTATGTTCAAGATTCATGATACCATATCATCTTTCATGTTATTATGTTTGTTGAGGTTGCTCCTCTTCAATTTAGGAAACCGATAATTTACTTCCTAGACAATGTAAGCTAGTTTAGAAAGATGCTCACTCGAAAGCTCAATTAGGCCATTCAGGAGATCCTACGACACCAGATCACGTGAACTTACGATAAACCACATTTTGGTTTATGGCATGCATGAAAACTACCTTAGGTACTTTAGGAACTCCCAAAAGCTTAGATAGTTGTACAACTTAGGTCTGAACTTCCTAGACTCCAGACCAAAACGAATGGTAGCTAATTAAGCCATGAATTTAATTAAGAACTTATAAGTAGATTACTTATTGAGTTTATTTATACTCACAAGATATTTCCTTTTTCTTTTTTAAAGTGATAGTTGATTTATTGATCCTGGTGGACAATTTTTGGGAGTTATGGGGCCATGAGGGAGGGTCGTCCTAGGGCGTCAGTCTTTTTAGTACTTAGTTTGTATTTTTGTCTTCTATGCTAGTTTTTTAATTAAATCTCAAATGGTACATTTGAATTGTAAATGTATTTGTTTATATTTTTAAAACAAATGTTTTATTGTTTTAAAGTTTGAAAAAAATTTCATCGTATCAATCGTACTTGCAATTTTTTATTTGAAGTTCAAGAAAACTAGTCACGGTAGAATATAGATATAAGTCTTGATTTAAATTTTTATGTTTTGAATGTAAACGTTGTTTTTGGTATGTTTGTTAATGATTTCCACGTCTCTTTTTATAAATTTTTGTTGAATTATATCAAAATCTATTTGATTAACTATTGTTTTTTTAGTTATAGAAATTATCGAGTCGATTTCATTCTAAGTCAGAAGTGGTTGTATCTTGTATATCAAATGTAAAGTATGTCAATTGCAAGAAATAAAAAGGGAGTATCCACAATTTGTTTTACTAGTCATGCAATTGTCTTTGATAATATATTTATAAATTGTCACGTATTCAAGTAATCCTTACAAAAGAATGAAACATCTACAACACAAAATCAAAAGGTTAAAAGTAAAGTAGAATGTCCTAAAGTTTGATGTTTTTGTTGAGCAGTTTCTCTTATATACTTCGATCATCAGTTTTCTTTTTGTGTTCATTGTTCCTATCATCGGAAGAATATAATTCCACGTTCGACTGCGTAACCGCTATGTCATCTCTGTATTTCTTATATACATCGCCTTTGTAGAAGTCTCGAGTTCTATAAGCTAGTACAAACGAAGCCATCGCTCCAATCAAAGTCACTGCAGCCAAAATCATGAACGATTCACTAAAGCAATGAGTTCCAGTGCAAGTTAGGCCCTTCCCATTCTTCACATTTCCAATTTTAGTGGCTTCTGCATCGTAAAACCTCCCTATTACCTCCACGTTCATTATATAAGATCCAAGTGGGACAGCCAGTTGCCCACAGTTGAGAAGTGTCGAGTAATGTTTGAGGCCGAAGAGATCAGAGATTATGGCGAATATCAATGGAGTTTGGGCTCCAAGGCCAAACCCAATGATCAACGAAGCTACATAGACTGAATTTATATAAGGGAATGCGATGGAGAGCAAGCCAGTGCAGGTGAAAAGTTGGGTAAGACCGAACATGAAAGGGCGAGGTAATTTGTATTTGGTCATAAGGGTTTCAGAGATGAAACCGGAGAAGACCCGACCAAAGAAATTGAATATGGAAATCCATGAAACCAAAATACTTATTGAATGATTTGGATATTTAAGTGACTCGGCGATCTGCCCAAGATTATCAATGGCTGCAACGGACGACCCACATGCAGAAACCGTTGCTATGAAAATAAGAGCCATATCTTTGCTTAGAAGAGCTTGCAAGATGCTGTAATCTTCTCCTCTTTGCGGCTTCTTACATACATTTGAGACACACGGCAAAGAAATTTTTGAAATTTCCTCAAGTTGCTCGCAGGGAAGCGAAACAACAACTGAAGGATTCATGGTTTGTTTACCGAGTTTGAAGAGAAAAAGTTCTTCTTTAATAGCTACCAGAAGGGGCAGACAGATTAAGATGACGATGACCGCGACGCCACCGGCATAGCCAGCCTGAGAAAAAGCAATGTTTCTCTGGGTTATGGTGAGAAACAAGAGGAACACCGCTATCACTATGGACACGTAAAGCAAGTGGTAGAACACTTTGAGCTCTTGTGGATGCTTCCGACCTTTGATTGTCCGAATTGGAAGAAAACACAAGAAACATACAATGGAGGGTAGCCATGAAAGAAGGAGGAGAAGATCGGTAGAATTTTTGTTGCCGTAAATTGCTAAATTAATTTGAGTTAGGATGGCCCCACCAAGGCCAACGAAACCCTTGAGAAGGCCCAAAATGATACCGCGTTGATCAGGAAAATTTCTGACGTTGGTGACCATAACAGCGGTGTTGGGGAAGTTCTGTGAATTAGAAGTAATATAGATGTAAACAAACATTAGCCATAAATGGGGTTTTGGGACGTAGTCAGAAACGGAGAGCCAAATCATAAAGTAGCTAAAGAAATTGGAGGATATCCCCACAAGGAAAAGCATCCACGGAGGAGCCACCTCGGCGAAAAGCCCGGCAAAAACTCCGAGGTTGGAGCCGAGATCTTTAGCGAATCCCAAGGTATTAAGTTGGGTTTGATTGTAGTCAAATTTTGTTTTTAAGAGTTTGGAGTATGTTCCGAACAAGTAAGGTGAACCGCAACAGATCATGACCGGAAAAGAGGTGAACACTGAAAACCATCGTCCTTCAACCACTTGTTTCACAAATAGCCAACTTTCTACTCCACGGTTGTCGCCCATGGTCACCGATCGGGCAAATGGGCACTAGAATTTGATTATTGATCAAGAATAAGAGGAGTCAGTGGTGGCTGAGAATGGAGAATAAAGAATGAAGAATGGAGAATAAAAATTGGGAATGAGATTTTGGGTCCCAATTTGGTGGCCTATAAAGGAAATTCAGTTCCACAGTTTATGTACCAAACATCTTACCTAAGATAACAAAGGCAGAGTTTAATGATGGAAAATTGTTTTGCAAGCTGAAACAAACAGCAACTTCCTCTCCTACACCCTGTCAACAATGAGCTTTTCCGGTGAACTTGGACAAGATGGATAAAAATAAATAAACCCCAAACAACAACTCACTCCTTCCATAACATCATTTGTAGTTTCAGGTGTCATACATTCATTTTCATCCCTCAAACATTCTATTTCTTTCTACTTCACAACAATATAATTTCATAAAAGACGTAATTTTTTTCATTAACACGACCAAGAACTAAAAATTATATATGACAAAACCTATGCTAAATAGACCCATCTACTTTGAGGTTGGTTTCCACCTTTTGTGTTCTGGAAATAAATGAGAAGTATATAAATACATGAGAGGAATTTTAAAAATAGAATTTTTAAAAAACTTAAAACAATCTAAAGTTACTATCTATACCAACAATAATGTGCATCTTCATTTTCAATGAATCAACCATGTGCAAATTCTTGAAAAGTATTTCAAAGAAAATAAGCATATTTGCAATGAGAAACTTGTCTTCGACAATTGATGGTGAGTGTAAGCATGTCTCGTGGTCAATAAAGTTAAATCTTTGAGAATACCCAAAAACCACAATCAAAATGCTCTAATACTAATTGTTGTAACGGAAGCGAAAGCAAGATCGATCGCACTCACACGCCCACAAACAGAAATTAAACAAAGAGACGCAAAAATTTACGTTGTTCTGAGGGAAAAAATTCCCCTATATCAAGGAGTTGTAACAAATCTCAATAATCAAAGTGTGTACAAAGTGTATATCTCACCCTCTCCCACTACAAAGTCTCTCAACAAAGTTCCTCCCAAACGTCACTCAACAAATACAAAAATGACATTCAAACTCAATACATCTCAATACATTAAAAAATGACATTCAAACTCAATACATCTCAATACATTAAAAAATGACATTCAAACTCAATATATATATCCTACCTATACTTTAATTTCATATTTACATACGTCGTAGTGACAAAACTTTCTTTCGACACTACCACTTTTAATTTATAGCATACTATAAGATATTGTTGTCTATCAAGCTTCTTTTGTCATTTTCATTTGAAACTACTTACTCATCAGTATACATTGGTACATTCATTTTCATCTTTATGGTATTAATAAAGAGTGCCGAGTGTTTTCCACAAAAAGTTGTGCTCAACCAGAAGTTCATTGGATACATCTTAGACTTAGATTCATTTGGGAGATACATGTATTAGATTACTCATGAATCACCATAACGATAGTATATGTATTCGGCAAATTCATTATTTAATACTTTGGTACATGGAGAATGTTGCAAAAGGCGTATATAAAGATCGCCTAGGTAGAGATTTCAACAAAAACAAATAACTTAAGAAAGAGAATAGAGAATTATGCCCCTTACCATAAAAAAATAGCAAATTACAAACACGAATAGAGTTTCGTCCCCAATGGCATGAGACCCATATCCAAAGCTATTTGACAACCTTGGTTGATATGATCATATAGAAATTTTTAGCTTGAAATTTAGATATCAATTTCAATTATGTGCCTAAACGAAATGTTTAAGGCAAAGAATACAATACTTGACAAGATTTGGCGACACACCAACTACATTAAAGCTTGAGAAAATTATATTTGGGCGGCATATCCATCCGTGGTAAATTGTTACCACCTTTCTTCCTGTCATCTATACAATAGAATTCCATATCCGATTGAGGAATCCACATGTCCTCTCTATACTTGTTATAAACGTCCCCTTTGTAAAAGTCTTGAGTCCTATAAGCCAACACAAGCGAAACCACTGCTCCGAAACAATACCACCACAGCCAAAATCAAGAAAGACCCACTAAAGCAAGGAGTGCCCGTGCAAGTTAGCCCCTTCCCATTCTTAACCCCACCAAGCTTTGCTGCTTCAATGTCATACAACTTCCCAATTACATCAACGTTCAGTATGTAAGATCCAATTGGGACAGCCAATTGCCCACAATTGAAGATTGTCGAGTAATATTTGAGGCCGAAGAGTTCCGAGATTATGGCGAACACCATTGGAACTTGCGCTCCAAATCCGAACCCAATGATCAAGGACGCTGCGTAAACGGAACCCTTATATGGGAAGGCAATAAAGAGAATGCCAATGCAAGTTAAAAGATGGGAAAAAGCGAACATGAGAGGACGGGGTAATTTGTATTTGGTCATAAGCGCTTCCGAGATGAAACCGGAGAAGACCCGACCGAAGAAATTGAATATCGAAACCCATGAAACGAATATGCTTATTGATTGAGATGGATAGCCAAGTGATTCACCAACTTGACCTAAGTTATCAATTGCTGCAATTGATGCGCCACAGGCAGTAAGTGTGGCTATGAAAACAAGCGCCATGTCTTTGCTGAATAAAGCTTGTAAAATGGTGAAATCTTCACCTCTTTGTGGCTTTTTGAATGCCATTGAGAAACACGAGGTTGAAGCTTCGGGAATTTGCTGTATTGTGGGCGGGGCTTTGGGGGAAGGCTCGTGCTCCGGCATTAAAATGGGGACGGTAGGATTGTTATTTAGGGTTTGTTTGTTGAGTTTGAAGAGCATGAACTCTTCTCTAATGGCTATCAAAAGAGGGATAAGCAATAAGCCGATGATGACGGTGGCGCCGCTCATGTAAGCTTCTTGAGTAAACACTGTTTGTTTTTGGGTTATGGTTAAGAATAAAAGAAACAGCGCCAAAATTATGGACACATAAAGCAAATGGTAAAGAACTCTAAGCTCATCTGGATGTTTACGGACTTTGATTGGTCGAATTGAGAGAAAAAACAACATAGACACAACGGTTGGTAGCCAAGAGAGAAGAAGCACCAAATTGGTTGGGTTATCATGGCCGTAAAGAGCTAAATAGAATTGAGTCAAAATAGCACCTCCGAACCCAACGAAACCCTTGAGAAGCCCGAGAATGATGCCTCGTCGGTCCGGGAAGTTTCGAACGCTCGTGACCAAAATGGCGGTGTTGGCGAAATTTTGTGAATTCGCAGCTACGCAGATGAAAAGGAACATTTCCCAAAACGGGGGCTTGGCGATACGGCCGGTGATGGAGAGCCAAATCATAAAGTAGCTCCAAAAGTTGAGAGCTGAGCCGACGAGAAATAGAACCCACGGTGGAGCAACTTCGCCGAGAAGGCCAGCGAAAACTCCGAAGTTTGAGCCGAGATCTTTGGCAAATCCTAATGTGTTGATTTGTGTTTGATTGTAATCGAATTGCGACTTTATCGCTTTTGAGTATGTTCCGAAAATGTAGGTTGAACCAGCTCCGATCATGATTAGAAAGGAGGCGAATACCGCAAACCATCGTCCTTCGACGACTTGTTTGATAAAACGCCAGCTTTCTGGTAAAGAGTTGTCGGCCATTGCTACAAAGACTGGTTGGTAATGGAAGAGGAGAGCTGCGGAGAAGATTGGAAGTGAGAATTGTGTTTAATTTGGTGGGTTAATAAAAGGAATTCAGTTCTTCAGTTTGTGTAACAAATACCTGTCTCATCTGACATCTGTATAATTTAAAGTTGGTGTCGTTCAAGTTGTAACGAAGTCAAAACTTCCTAACCAATGATATCACAACAACTACAGCTAACCATTTGTTAGTTAATAAAACAGGAAAATATTAGAATCCCGCTGACTCATATATTCGATATAAAGATTAGATCTAAATGAAGAGCACGAAATAGAGAATATATGAATCATGAGTACATTAATAATAGAGATATATTATTTATGCACTATTGATACATTAGTATCTACTTTATATTCAAAATATNTGAATCATGAGTACATTAATAATAGAGATATATTATTTATGCACTATTGATACATTAGTATCTACTTTATATTCAAAATATCAATTGTATACCTATATTATATGGCTAAATTAATAAGAATATATATATTAAAAAAAAAGCATTTAAATTTTTTTAAAATAGTTAATATTAAGTTTCAAAAAATACTCATCAACTTTCTTAAATAGAGTATTCTATGAATTTTCTTTAAGTTTCTCCTCTTTTAATCTCCGGTAGATTTCTTTCCATAGGTTCTTCTAATTTTTTTTTTTTTTTGTTGGGTTCGAGTTATAACATGAAATTTTTGTGAGGATATTTGACATCATTGACATCACATTTCATCATTGTGAGTAATAGGTTATCCGAAATTTTTACGATACTTACATTTTTTTTATATATATATAAGAAATTAACCATTATAAATTTTCTATTTTATTTTTATGTTCAAAACAAAAATTAATGTTATGTCCTTTTAAAAAAAATATGTTGTACTTATAGATTAGTGATTACTTTGTTGAGATTGTTCTCTAGTCAAGAAAATGGTCGATTATGTTGTAGATGAAGTTCTACTCACATGAAGTCGGTCACTCTTCGGGATGGAATGGAAAGGGGGAGGAGATTCACGAACAAGAAAATGGATCCAACGACTTCGAAAGAATTGAACGAGGAGCTGTATATGAAAATCTCATGTACAATTGTGTCGAGTGGTCATATGGGTGACTTTGTCAACTTTTTCACTATCACTCAAAAAAAAAAAAAAAAA
>NC_036657.1:6668853-6680144 GCF_002806865.2 Cucurbita pepo subsp. pepo
TTTTTTTTTCCTCACCAGAAGAATATAATTCCACGTTCGACTGCGTAACCCTCATGTCATCTCTGTATTTTTTATATATATTGCCTTTGTAGAAGTCTCGAGTTCCATAACCCAGCACAAACGAAGTCATCGCTCCAAACGAAGTCCCTGCAGCCAAAATCATGAACGATTCACTAAAGCAATGAGTTCCAATGCAAGTTAGACTCTTCCCGTTCTTCACATTATTTTAGTGGCTTCAGCATCGTAAAACTTCCCTACTACTTCCATGTTCATTATATATGATCCAAGTGGGACTGCCAGTTGCCCATAGTTGAGCAGTGTCGAGTAATGTTTGAGGCCAAAGAGATCAGAGATTATGGCCAATATCAATGGAGTTTGGGCTCCAAGGCCAAACCCAATGATCAATGAAGCTACATAGACTGAATTTATAAAAGGGAAGGCGATGGAGAGCAAGCAGGTGCAGGTGAAAAGTTGGGTAAGACCGAACATGAAAGGGCGAGGTAAATATATTTGGTTATAAGGATTTCAGAGATGAAAGTAGAGAAGACCCGACCAAAGAAATTTATTATGGAAATCCATGAAATTAGAATACTTATGGAATGAGTTGGATATTTAAGTGAGTCGGCGATCTGCTCAAGATTGTCAATGGCTGCAATGGACGACCCACATGCAGAAACCGTTGCTATAAAAATAAGAGCCAAATCTTTGGTTAGAAGAGCTTGCAAGATGCTGAAATCTTCTCCTGTTTGGGGTACATATTGAGACACTGGGCAAATAAATTTTTTAAATTTTCTCGAGTTGCTCACAATTAATTTGAATAGCAATAGATGGACTCATGGTTTGTTTATCAAGTTTGAAGAGAAAAAATTCTTCTTTAATAGCTATCAGAAGGGGTAAATAGATTAAAACGACGATGACTGCGTCGTCACCAACATAGCCTATTAGATAAATCCCTAAGTTAAGCCATTCCTATTTTTTTTTTTGTTCGAGTGATCCCTATTTCTTAGTTTAAGCCACACAAATTAAGAGTAGAATAGCCACGCATGTGGGAGGGCTTTAATTCAGTTGCCATTTTTTTTTTCTATTTTTAGGATATACTGTTATTTAAATATGACAATTGAACGACAAACAGATATTGGGTCTTCAACGCAAATATTGTCTCTCTCTTTATTCTTCCGTTATTTTCTTCTCCCAACAATTTCTTCGGCTTTTTCCTCCGTCAACGATTTCCTCACACTCAGTCGCAGATAACATAGCCAGCCTGAGAGAAAGCAATGTTTCTCTGGGTTATGGTGAGAAACAAGAGGAACACCGCTATCGGTATGGATACATAAAGCAAGTGGTAGAACACTTTGAGCTCCTGTGGATGCTTCCGAGCTTTGATTGTCTTAATTGGAAGAAAACAAAAGAAACATACAATGGAGGGTAGCCATGAAAGAAGGAAGAGAAGATCGATAGAATTTTGATTGCCGTAAATTGCTAAATTAATTTGAGTTAGGATGGCCCCATGGAGGCCAACGAAACCCTTGAGAAGTCCCAAAATGATGCCGCGTTGATCAGAAAATTTTCCAACGCTAGTGACCATAACGGCGGTGTTGGGGAAGTTCTGTGAACTTGAAGTAATATAGATGTAAACAAACTGTTAGGATCGATATCAGTTGTTAGCTCTAATACTAATTGTTAGGATTGCTCAACAACGCACACAATCGAACAAGATGAACACAAAGAACATGAGGGAGAAAATACAAGGAGAAATATTGGCTAAAAGTTTTATTTTTGATGACTTCAGATATGCACAACAAGATAGAATACAGAGAAGGAAGAAGAGTACATTTTGAGAGCATCGCCTAGTAAGGTATATATATGGTTTCAATTTACTAAATATAGCTTCCAAAGATTTAATCCTACGAGATATATCTAACAAATATATCTCTATCAAATCTTTCCAAATATCTACCATATATATCTGTTAGGATCACACAAGCAGACACTCGATCTAGATGAACACAAAGAACAAGATAGAGAAAATGCAAGGAGAATATTAGCTAGCTAAATGATTTGTATTGATGAGTCCAAGTATATACAGTAAGAGAGAATACAGAGAATATAGAAAGTACATTTTCAAACCTCTGCCCGAGGGATATATATATGGTTTAGCTTACTATATATAGTTTTACCAGATATAACCATCTACTATATATAACTATCTACCATATATAACTTTACCAGATATAGCTTTTTACTATAGATAACTATTTATATAAATGACAATTTACTTTATATGTCATTTACTAAATATAGTTTTACTATGTATAATCGTTGACTAAGCTATAAATAAACATCAGGCTCCATAGCCTACCAGATCTAGGCATGAGACTCCATATCCCAACAATCTGGAGATTGATTCAGTCAACCCCAACAATCTCCCCATTGGAGATTGATCCAGTCAACCCTAACAATCTCCCACTTGGAGACAGATCCAGTCAACCAAGAATTTCATTATCAATCTGTACCATACCACTTGAGGTTTTGCACAACCTCAATGTTCCAGCATCAACACAAAATGCTTGTTGGATTCTTTGCACCCTCTATCTCCTCCTAACACATCACCATCTTCCACTAACCTACTAGTGAAATGGTATCGCTTTCTGTGTTTTGTCTTTGAATGATAAATCGGGTTCCTAACCAACTGTATGACACACTAACTATCTGTATAAAGAATATTCTCGTGCTGCTTCTTGCCCAATTCATCTAGATAGTCTGTCATCCGTATCATCTCTTTTCCAGCTTCAACTATTGTCACGTACTAAGCCTCAGTAGATGAAAGAGCAACATATTTTTGAAGCCTAGACATCCCATCATCCGTAGCTTGCTCCCACTTAGTTGTATCCTTCAACTGTAGGGCCTCATCAAGGGGCTTTCGTTCCCCTTCATTAGTCACCAACCGATAGTGTAAATAAGGTACATACCTATCTGGAATCTGATGACTCTGGATGATCTTTTCAACACCTGCTCAGGTGTCACTTGCTCCTCTTCCAATTCTTCAGCAACAGTCTCATGAGTTTCTTGAGTATCAGCTACAACATCACTAGGTGAATCTTTCAACAACTCAACCTCAACCTCAACTCCAACTTGCTTCACCTCTGGTTCCTCAGCAAGAGTCTCAGGAGTTTCTTGAGTATCCGCTACAACATCACTATGTGAATCTTTCAGCAACTCAACCTCAACTCCCACTTGCTTCACCTCTGGTTTCTCAGCAACAGTCTCAGGAGTTTCTTGAGTATCTGCTACAACATCGCTCTGTGAATTGTTCTGCTACTCAACCTCAACTCCCACTTGCTTCGTTGTCCCGGTACTTTCCTTCAATTCTCTGACAGTCTTTGTGAAGCTAACTCGTTTCTGTTTGCTCATAATGCAGTTCACACAATGACTTATATCAACAGATTTCAGACGTTCCAAAACTTCTTCCAGCATCTTCATTGCTTTAACGCTCATATGTCCAAGCCTATTATGTCATAGGCTTGAATTTGAACCACTCTCAGCAACAGCAGCCATGTCCATACACCCTGTAGTGGTGTACAAAGTTCCAGATTTTGTGCCACGTGCTACCACCATGGGCGACAACCGTGGAGTAGAAAGGATGATGGTTTTCAATGTTCACATCTTTTCTAATCATGATCGGCTGCGGTTCACCTTACTTATTCGGAACATACTCTAAACTCTTAAAAATAAAATTTGACTACAATCAAACCCAACTTAATACCTTGGGATTCGCTAAAGATCTCGGCTCCAACCTCGGAGTTTTTGCCGGGCTTTTCGCCGAGGTGGCTCCGCCGTGGATGCTTTTCCTTGTGGGGATATCCTCCAATTTCTTCAGTTACTTTATGATTTGGCTCTCTATTTCTAACTACGTCCCAAAACCCCATTTATGGCTAATGTTTATTTACATCTATATTACTTCTAATTCACAGAACTTCCCCAACATCGTTGTTATGGTCACCAGCGTTGGAAATTTTTCCGATCAACGCGCTATCATTTTGGGCCTTCTCAAGGGTTTCGTTGGCCTCGGTGGGGCCATCCTAACTCAAATTAATGTAGCAAGGCAACAAAAATTCTATCGATCTTCTCCTCCTTCTTTCATGGCTACCCTCCATTGTATGTTTCTTGTGTTTTCTTCCAATTCGGACACTCAAAGCTCGAAAGCATCCACAGGAGCTCAAAGTGTTCAACTACTTGCTTTACGTGGCCATAGCGATAGCGGTCTTCCTCTTGTTTCTCACCATAACCCAGAAAAACATTGTTTTCTCTCAGGCTGGCTATGCCAGTGGCGTCGTGGTCATCGTCATCTTAATTTGTTTGCCCCTTATGATAGCTATTAAAGAAGAACTTTTTCTCTTCAAACTCGGTAAACAAACTATGAATTCTTCTATTCTTGTTTTGATTCCGCGTGAGCAACTTGAGGAAATTTTAGAAATTTCTTTGTTGAGTGTCTCAAATGTATATAAGAAGCCACAAAGAGGAGAAGATTTAAGCATCTTGCAAGCTCTTCTAAGCAAAGATATGACTCTTATTTTCATAGCAACGGTTTCAACATGTGGGTCCTCCGTTGCAGCCATTGACAATCTTGGGCAGATCGCCGAGTCACTTAAATATCCAAATCATTCCATAAGTATACTGGTTTCATGGATTTCCATATTCAATTTCTTTGGTCGGGTCTTCTCTGGTTTCATCTCTGAAACCCTTATGACCAAATACAAATTACCTCGCCCTTTCATGTTCGGTCTTACACAACTTTTCACCTGCACTGGTTTGCTCTCCATCGCCTTCCCTTATATAAATTCAGTCTATGTAGCTTCGTTGATCATTGGGTTTGGCCTTGGAGCCCAAACTCCATTGATATTTGCCATAATCTCTGATCTCTTCGGCCTCAAACATTACTCGACATTGCTCAACTGTGGGCAATTGGCTGTCCCACTTGGATCTTATATAATGAACGTGGAAGTAATAGGGAGGTTTTACGATGCAGAAGCCACTAAAATTTGAAATGTGAAGAATGGGAAGGGCCTAACTTGTGCCGGAACTCATTGCTTTAGTGAATCGTTCATGATTTTGGCTACAGTGACTTTGTTTGGAGCGATGGCTTCGTTTGTGCTAGCTTATAGAACTCGAGACTTCTACGAAGGTGATGTATATAAGAAATACAGAGATGACATAGAGGTTACGCAGTCGAACGTAGAATTATATTCTTTTGATGCTAAGAACAATGAACACAAAAAGAAAACTGATGATCGAAATAAATAAGAGAAACTGCCCAACAAAAACATCAAACTTTAGGACATTCTACTTTGCTTTTAACCTTTTGATTTTGTGTTGTAGATGCTTCATTCTTTTGTAAAGTTTGCTTGAATACGTGACCATTTATAAATATATTATCAAAGACAATTGCATGGTGAAACAAATTGTAGATATGGGAGAAGGGAGTTTGAAATTTAATGTTTTTGAAACATAAGTGGTTGAAATATCTAATATCAACCGTCTTTTATTTCTTACCATTGACATACTTTACATTTGATATGTCAACAATATTTACCATGACTCTCTTTTTGAGATATACAAGATACAGCCACTCTAGATTTGGAATGAAAATTGACTCGATAATTTCTATAATTTAAAAAACAATAGTTGATCAAATAAATTTTGATATAATTCAACAAAAGTTTATCAAAAAGACAGGTAGAAATCATTAACAAACATATCAAAAATAAAAAACAAAGTATACATTCAAAACATAAAAATCTTAGGCATATGTTCTAACCTAACTCTTTTCTTGAACTTTGAATTAAAAATTGCAAGAGGGTTGACAAATAGATATCGAAAAGTAAGATGAAACTTTTTGCAAACTTTAAAACAATAAAATATTTTTAAAAAAAAATATAAACCAATACATTTACCATTTATGTACCATTTTAGATTTAATTAAAAAAACTAGCATGGAAAACAAAATACAAACTAAGTACCAAAAATCCACCTCGGTGGCCACATAGCTCCCAAAAGTTTTCGAGGTGGACCAATAAATCAACTATCACCTTAAAAAAGAAAAAGGTAATATCTTGTAAGTATAAATAAATTCAATAAGTAATCTACTTATAGGTTCTTAATTGCATCCATGACTTAAGTAGTTACCATTGGTTTTGGTCACGAGTTCAGGAAGTTCAGACCTAGTACAACTATCTAAGCTTTTGGGAGTTCCTAAAGTACCTAAGGTAGTTTTCCTGCATGCCATAAACCAAAATGTCGTTTCGAGGAAATTCACGTAACCTGGTGCCGCAGGATCTCCTGAATGGCCTAATTGAGCTTTCGAGTGAACATCTGTCTTAACTAGCTTACATTGTCTAGGAAGTAAATTATCGGTTTCAATAGGAGCAACCTCATTAAACATAATAACATGAAAGACGATATGGTATCATGAATCTTGAACATCATTCATGCAAAGGTGCTGGTAACCCTCCACAAACCTTAACGTCCTACTAAAATGGTGGAAAGACCTCGTGTGTAGATAAATTACTGAGCCTATTTAGAGACTCTTAACCATTTTCACATATGATAAGAGCATTAACACGAAACAACCTCAATGCACTACTATATGACCAAAGTGAGTCAAACTCAATAGTACTAATCATGAAGCTACCACTAGACAAGGTATTTTTAGGTCTATTTATGTCCCTAAGAGCATTAATAATTTCCTAGAGGGAATATGAAGTGATCTCGGCTCTAGTGATATCATTCACCACTACTAATACGCATGATAAGCTATCCACGTTCTCCTAAATGCTATAATTGTAAACTAGGTACTTAAGGACATCTTAACAGTTTATAACTTACATTCTTGTTTTAAGGATTTTCTGGACTAATTCATGGGGTTAATCATAATCTAGGAGCACTAAAGTTCAATTCTTTAAGCATAATTCATGGTCCATGGATGCTCGATTCACTAGAAATGTCCTAACATGATAATTGTGACATAACTCTAACTGAAAATTGAATTTCACGTTTCGCCAAGAGAGGGAGAGAGTTTTTTCGACAAGTTCGTGTCCGCCGGTGATAGAAGAAACGTGTATGGACCACAGAGGGACAAAAGTCAAGTTTTGAGTGGAGTCACTATTCGTACGCCACATGGAGCAATGCAACTTCGTCCTTTCCGTGATAGCCTGACCCAACCCACAAACTCGAGTACCGATCCACGACACAGCGAAGCAGCCGACCCGCCATCCAACCTGAACTGCCATCCGAAACCCAGTCCGTGACTCGCGACTGCAGATTTCTGCCCGCGCATGGCACTCGCACGTGAGATCTGAGACTGGAATCCTCCTAGGTGCATGGGGCATGTGGTAGGTTCGTGTAAGTTCCTTTTTAGCCCGTTCGACTTCTTTTTGTTCGATTTTTATTCCGATTCTAATTCTTACCATATTTTTATATGTATTGGGACCTAATTCGAGAAAATCGGTATTTTTGGACATGTTATTTGTGTCGAAATGCTAAATGAAGGGTATCCGTCAATTATGTAAGTCACGGTACGGATTTTTAGGAAGCAATACTTGTAGGGAACGCTATTCATGCTAGTGAAGTTACCTTAGGTGGTAACTTTCCATGAATGAATTGAAGTAATGTGATTATATTGATTTTGGTTGTAATATGTGAAGCATTATGAGAATGGTCAGAGTGTTGCACTTATGCTTTAAACTTCCGCTATATATATATGTGTGTGTTTAATTCATGCCGAAAAGAGGATGAGAATTTGTGAACTCTGTGGCAAACTTTAAGCTTAGGATGTGAATAGAGCCTACAAGTAGGCAGTATAATTTTTATACTCATCCTTATCTTCTAATCTTTTTCAGGTGTTTGCTTGCAACCGGTCGAGGTGAAGGAGGGTTCGAGAGCTGTCCGGTCACAAAGGGGGTCAGTCAGATTGATAATTTAATATTCGAGAACTTTCTTTCCCACACATAATGAGAAATTAATTAGAAATCAAATGTGATTAATGAAAATTGATAGATGAAATGTTAATTAAAGTAGAAGGGACTAAACTCACAACCAACAAATGAATGTCTTATTTTGGTGAGAGAATGTAGTTATGCTTTGGGTTATTTTAGGGTAACAAAAAGACAATGGTTATGTTGAGATGAGGAAGTTTGAGTTTGGCTTGTTGTCCATTAAAATTTACCAGAGCGCACCAAACTATCGAACTGAATTGGTTTTAAAAGAGTGAGGCACTAAATTGCTTGGCACCAAGAAAAGATATGGGCAACAAGGGAGGATCAGAAGCTTGGGCTTTCATCAAACAAGTGGTAGCAGGACGATGGTTTAGTGTATTCGCGGGACTGATAATGATGATCGGCAACGGCACCACTTACGTGTTTCCAACATATTCCAAAGTCATAAAAACCCAATTTGATTACAGCCAAACCCAAATTAACACATTGGGATTCGCCAAAGATCTCGGGTCGAATATCGGAATTATCGCGGGGCTTCTGGCAGAGGTGACTCCGATGTGGGTTCTTTTCATAATTGGGGCATTTCAAAACATCACCTGTTTCTTCTTGATTTGGCTCTCCATAACTGTCCGGATCGCCAAGCCAAAATTCTAGCAAACGTTCATTCTGGTTTGCTTCGGTACTAATTCTTCAAATTGGGCCAACACTGCCATTATGGTGACGAGCGTGAGAAACTTCCCCGACCGACGAGAGATCATTTTGGGTCTTCTTAAAGGGTATGTGGGTATTGGAGGTGCCATCATAAGCCAACTTTATTTAGCCATTTACGGCCACGATGATCCATCCAATCTGGTTCTTCTTTTCGCATGGCTCCCCTCTCTCCTAATCCTCATCCTTTTCCCCTCAATTGACCCATCCGTATCCGTAAGCATCCCGATGAACTCAAAGTGTTTTACCAGTTACTTTACGTCTCAATTCTTCTGGACATTTTCATCTTGTTTTTAACCATTGTACAAAAACAAGTGGTTTTCTCTCAAGCTGGGTACGTAGGTGGCGCATCCTTTGTGGTTTGCTTACTATGCGTACCCATTTTAATCGCATGTAGAGAAGAGTTGTTGCTCTACAAACTCAACAAGCAAACCGCTGGTCCTTCTATCCCAGTCTCCATGCTTCACCAAAACCCTCCTACCCTCGCTACCTCTGCCAGTTCGGAAGTCCCCGAGGTTTCGCCCTCGTGTTGCCAAAACATATGGAACAAGCCTGAAAGAGGGGAGGATTTCACCATCTTGCAAGCCGTGTTCAGCAAAGATATGGCTCTTATTTGCTTAGCTACATTTTCTGGATGTGGGTCCTCTCTAGCCGCTATAGATAATCTAGGTCAAGTTGGGGAATCACTTGGCTACCCACAACGAGCCATAGGCATCCTTGTTTCGTGGGTTTCCATATTCAATTTCTTCGGCCGAGTTTTCTCTGGCTTCATCTCAGAAACCCTCATGACCAAATACAAGTTGCCTCGTCCTCTAACCTTTGCTTTTGCCTTTCTCATCACTTGCATTGGCCAGCTTTTCATCGCCTACCCTTTCCCAGGCTCCGTCTACTTAGCTGCCATAATTATTGGGTTTGGATTTGGAGCTCAAAATCCAATGCTATTTGCCGTAATATCTGAGATGTTTGGTCTTAAACGTTACTCGACGCTGTTCAATTGTGGGCAATTGGCAGCCCCACTTGGGTCTTACATACTGAACGTGGATGTTGTCGGGAAGCTGTACGATATGGAAGCTTTACGTGAACATAAACAGATTGCGGGGAAGGGGTTAACTTGCACTGGAGCTCATTGCTTTGGTGGGTCTTTCACAATATTGGCTGCAGCGACATTGTTTGGAGCCCTGGTTATGTTTGTGTTGGCTTACAGGACTCGAGAATTTTACAAAAGGGATGTGTATAAGAACTTTAACGAAGAGATATGGATTCCACAAACTCAAATGGAGTTCTATCACTTAGATAACAAGAAGAGCATTGAGGATTAAATTCAAACCATTTGTCTTTCAAACCTCCCATGGGCACTCAATTTGAGGACACCCATAGGGTCCGTTGAGAAAGATATTTTCTGAGAGGGAAGATTCAAATATTTGTATCCCTAAATTTTTTAAAATTTCATTTTAGTATGATTATTCATTTCATTATTAACATAAAACTTTATTATAAGACTTTTTTGTTGACAGAACATGAAATATCGAAAAAATGAGCAGAAATGACCATATTTTTCTTTTGAAATAGAGCTGCTATTACATGCATCACATGACTGTTAACTCACGACAACATATTAAGACATATAACATACATAACCTATGGGATAGTAGCTCGTAATTTCATTTTTAGCTTAAAATATAATTTAAATTGACCATTTATAACTCATATTAACCTAAAATGCCTCAACAAGGTCAAAAATAGCTCTAGAAGGGCCAAGGGCCAAAAGCGTAGGGAAGGAGTCCAAAAACCCTAATCCAACCCGAATAAGCACATTAGAAGTCGTGGAGCACTGAGTCATGTTGAAGCTAAGCCGAGCTAAAGACAGTGGCGCGTACAGGTCAAAACTGTGATCGAGTTCCGTTTGTGGGTCGATTTTTGGGATAGGAGTTCACGCGAGTTGTAGAATTGAGTCGGGGCACGAGTGCACGCGATGTGCCATCGAGGAGGTTGAGCCCCGAAGGGGGGTGGACGCGAGGCGGTGTGCCTGCAAGGATGTTGGGCCCCAATGGGGGATTGATAGGGGGGTCCCACATTCATTGGAGAAGGGGAGTGGATTGTAAGATCCCACGTCGGTTGGGGAGGAGAACGAAACACCCTTTACAAGGGCGTGGAAACCTCTCCCTAGCAAACATGTTTTAAAAACGTTGATGGGAAGCCAAAAAAAGGAAAGTACAAAGAACAATATCTGCTGGTGGTAGACTTCAACAACCTCTCCTTTGGAGACCCATTTTAAAACTCCTTTTAAAGGGGCATTCTATTAAGAAAATAGAGAAGGGAAATAACTTTTGGAAACCCAAGTTTAACGAAGTTTTTCATAATTAAATGGTATGAATTTAATTTTTATAGATTCTTTGAGAAAAACTTTTAACTTTGTTCATCAAAGTTGAAATGAGTTAAGTGGAAAACATATGAAAATTGGATGAGTTATGCTCAATAATAGAATTTAAATGTGCTAGTATCATATGTTAAAATAAATATGGGTCTCCCAATGGATCTCCTACTTTTTCGGGGCCATATGAGTACTTAGTAGTTGGCAGTCACAAGGGTCGC
>NC_036657.1:6681144-6682798 GCF_002806865.2 Cucurbita pepo subsp. pepo
CCCACCTAATTGGTTGACGTCCCTATCAACCGACTACTTTCGAACCTGGCGATGTGGGTGGCGGCAGAGTCCAGATCTTCGGCGCGTTTCCAGCTGGTTTCCTCTGTAGGGAGATTCTTCCATTTGACAAGGAATTCACGAATCGTCTGTACAGGTCTTCCTATCTTCCTAACCCTGTCGGCTAGGATCTCCTCTATTTCTTTGTTGTCTCTTTATTTCAGATCAATGCTCGGTCTGGTGATTACATTTCGTTAGTCGTCGTCCGGGTCAGGGTGATAAGGCTTCAAGTTGCTCACATGAATTACTGGGTGGATTTTCATACATGTGGGTAGCACAACTCTTTAGGAGGTGGCCCCGATCTTTTTAAGGACTTCAACTGGGCCTTCATATTTTCGAACTAGTCGTTGTCCTTTCGGCTGCGAAATCTGATCTGTTCTGGTCTCAACTTGATGCGAAATTTGATCTTCTTCATATGTTTGGAAGCTTTCTCTAAATATGCCCGGGCTATATCTGTTGTCTACTTCCATTCTCTTGTGAAGTTTTGAGCTTGAGGGTTTTCCCCTGCATAAGGATGATCGATAATATGTGGTAAGGCCGGTTGGCATCCACTTACAATTTGGAAGGGACTCTTCCCCGTAGACGAGCTCGTTTGACAATTGAAACAGAATTTGGCAACATCTAGCAGTTGTATCCAGTTCTTTTGGCGAGCGTCGACGAAGTGACGTAAGTATTCTTCGAGCAAGCAGTTGAACCGTTCTGTCTGTCCATCGGTTTGAGGGTGATAACTCNGTCGTTCCCAAGAAGGCGAATAATTAGGTCCAGAATGTGCCAATGAATCTACCATCCCTATCACTAATGATGCTCAACGGAATGCCCCATAACTTGAAACGTGTTTGAAAAATAGTTGGGCTATTACTTCAGCCGAGCATAATTTGGGAGTGGGAACAAACGTCGCATATTTCGAAAACCGATCTATGATAACCAAGATGGCGTCATATTCTCCGACTTTTGGGAGGTGTGTTATGAAGTCCAGAGACACACTTTCCCAAGGTCTTGTTGGCACAGGTAGAGGTTCCAAGAGTCCCGAGACTTTGACTTTCTCGACTTTGTCCTGTTGGCAGATGAGACACGTCTTGGTGTACTGCATGATATCGTCCCGCATATTCGGCCAGAAGTACCACTTTTTTATTAGGGCATACGTTCTTTGCCACCCAGGGTGTCCTGCCCATAAGGTATCATGACATTCCTGAATGAGCTTCTTCCTCAGTTCTCCCGTTCTTGGGACGTATAATCTGTTTCCTTTATTCATTAGAAGGTCTCCCTCGACCCAAAACTGTCATGTCTTCCCAGCTTTAGCTAGTTCGACGACGGCTTTGGCCGATGGGTCTTTTTGTAAATGTTCTTTGATGATGTCGCGCATCGATCAATCAATCTTACTTGAATGAATATGGGCTAACATGCACAGGGCCGCATGTTCGCCCTTCCGACTTAGCGCATCGGCTGCTTGATTACTCTTTCCTGCCTTGTGTTCGAATTTGAAGTCGAATTCTGACGACTCCTGCCATCGGGCTTGTTTTGCAGTCAATTTTGGTTGATCGAAGAAGTGGTAGATGGCGCTGTTATCCGTCTTCACTATGAACTGTGATCCCAAGAG
>NC_036657.1:6683093-6685668 GCF_002806865.2 Cucurbita pepo subsp. pepo
CGGGCTTGTTTTGCCGTCAATTTTGGTTGATCGAAGAAGTGGCAGATGGCGCTGTTATCCGTCTTCACTATGAACTGTGATCCCAAGAGGTACTGTCTCTAGACGCGTAGGTAATGGACCCCAGCCAACATTTCTTTTTCAGAGACGGTGTATCTCCATTCAGCATCGTTGAGCTTTCGACTTTCATAAGCGATGGGGTGGCCTTCTAAAATAAGGACACCGTCTAGGGCAAGGTCGGAAGCATCTGTCTCTATTTCAAATGGCTTTGTAACATCTACTAACCCGAGGACAGGACCCCTCGTCATGGTTGTCTTCAGATCTTCAAAGGTCATTTGACATTTATTTCACCACGACCAAGGGTGGTATTTCATCAGGAGTTCTGTTAATGGGGCGGCTCGCCGTGAAAACCCTTCGACGAACCGCCTATAGTAGTTTGCCAATCCTAGGAAGGACTGCACATCGGATACGGAAGTAGGGATTTTCCACTATTGGATGGCTTTTATCTTGCCGCTATCCAGGCCGATTTGTCCACAACTGATGATATGTCCAAGGAAGTTGATGCATGTTTATGCGAATGCACATTTTTCTTTCTTGACGTACAACTAATTCTGCCGCAGGTTGTCAAACACCAGCTTCAAGTGTACCTTGTGTTCCTCTAGGGTTGTGCTGTATACAACTATGTCGTCGAGGTATACTACGACGAACTGATCCAAGTATTCGTAGAAAACCTGGTTCATTAACGTGCAAAACGTAGCTGGGGCGTTTGTCAGGTCAAAGGGCATTACCTGGAACTCAAAGGCCCCATATCTTGTTACGCACGTTGTCTTGGACTCGTCCCATTCGGCAATACGTACTTGGTAGTACCCTGATCGTAAGTCCAACTTCGTGAAGTATTTGGCCCAGGGAAGTTGGTCGAACAAGTTGGATATTATCGGCAGTGGGTATTTGTTGCGTACTGTCACCTTGTTCAAGGTTCTATAATCTATGCACAGACGCAACGTCCCATCCTTCTTTTTCTAGAATAGTACGGGGGTTCTGTAAGGAGCTTTTGCCGGGCGAATGAATCCTGCCGTCAACAACTCTTCTAATTGTTTCCTAAATTCGGCTAGCTTAGGGGGAGCCATCCGATACGCGTTCTTCGCTGGGGGTTTAACCCCGGGGAGGAGTTCAATTTCGTGATCAATGCCTCGACGGGGTGGTAATGTTTGTGGTAAGCTCTCTGGTATTATGTCAGCATAACTGTCTAGTACCTCCTTGATCTCGCTTGGAATAGTTTCCTCAGTGGTCACTTCTTCCATCAGTGGTATAGATAAATGTAGGTTCCTCTCGTGTGAGTCCTCTTTTCAGTTGTAAGGCCGAGATCATTCTAAGATTACCTTGTTGCTTGATGCTTGCAGGTATTACTGTGGGGTTGCGGTCGGTGATCACCAAGCATTTCGCCAGTGGCATTGGGATAACTTCGTGTTCTAAGAGGAACTCCATCCCAAGTACCACGTCAAAGTCATCCATGTGAACCACAACAAGGTCCAACTCTCCTGTCCAAGCCCCTAATTTGAAGGGGACTCTTTTGGAAACTCCCACAATAGGCAAGGCCTCGAAGTTGACAGCTTTCATTTTTTCAGGGTTCTTTTCTATGGTGAATCTCAGTCTTCGTGCTTCTTGATCAACAATGAAGTTGTGGGTCGCTCCTGAGTCTATTAAGGTGCTCTTGCTTGGTTGAGAGTTTATTGTCGCATCCACAAACATGAGCCCTTTCTCTATTGTCTCCTTCGGTTTGACCTTCCGTTGGAGGGCTGACAAGAATTTGAGCGCGACCATTCGGGGGTTGTCTTGATCTTCCTTCTTGTCTAGCATAGTCTCGACTCTTGTGTTATTGCTCGCTTGAGTGGACACTTGGAGTGCACTAAGAGAGGCCTGATGAGGACAGCAGGACACTTTGTGGGGGCCTCTACACAACAGGCATTGTAAAGGTGTCGTCAGGTGGTTTCATTGAGGGAAGGTCCTTGAGATGTCCCCGCTTGGTTGTTCTAAGGAGGTCTATCTATCCGTCCACTTGGTCTATCGTTACTTCTGTTTGGCCTATTGGGGCTTCCATTTCGATGACCTGGCGGCTTATATGCTTTGCCCCCAGTGTTTGGGGCTTGTGTTGTTTTTCTTTGGTAACCCGCTTCGTTCCCATAGTCTAGAAGTCTCTTGGCGCTGGCAATTGCTGTAGCTAGGTCTTGGACCTTTTTCTCGTGTACTTTTATTTTGGCCAACGATTGTAACCCATTTATAAAGAAGAACACCTTGTCCTTCTCTGATGTGCCCCTAATATCTACCATCAGGGTCGAGAACTGTCTGACATAGTCCCTTATGCTTCCAGTTTGCTTTAGGGCTATTAGTTTTTCCATTGTTAGATGCTCTACGTTTTCGGGGTGAAATTGGTCCCTCAACTCTCTCTTGAGGTCTTCCCATGAGTCTATGGTGTACAATCCATTTTCGATGTCTTGCACCTTCGTACGCCACCAAAGTTTAGAGTCTTCTACGAGGTACATCGAGGCTACTGTCACCTTTATGTCGTCGGTAAAAGACA
>NC_036657.1:6685983-6693769 GCF_002806865.2 Cucurbita pepo subsp. pepo
ATGGCTGTATTTGTTGTTATTCTTATATAAACTCCTCTTGAATGATTGTGTGAACTTATGATATGGTTGATAAGTTGTAGTGTTGTGTTTTGTCTATGGTGAACTCTGGTAGGAATCGGGTGGGGTTTGGATAGGGGACCCTCTTGACGATACGGTCCATGCTGTCGTGAGCGAGCTTAGAGGGAGAGACCCTTTAACCCTGAACTGTTATGGATTTGTAAGCCTTGATTGAGTGATTCTGGAAACTAGGGCCCCTAACTCAATAATCTACCTACCCTTTGATTCAAAGAGAACCACATTAGGACCCTGAGGTGTAGAGAGAGAACCTCTTAGCCGACTGTAGCTGGTATAGCGTTTGAGTATACTCCACTTCCCTTCCTACTCCGGTGTGGTACTGTTGAGCTAGGTGAGACGCCAGTTAGGGAGGTGCTACTCTTCCCTTCCTACTCCAGTGTGGTACTGTTGAGCTTGGCGAGACGCCTGTTAAGGAAGTGTTACTCAGTGGTAGATCGACTACTCTGCATGGGGATCCTTCTTATGGTTAGATGTTGATCATGCGGGTAGGTCAAGGTCACCTGCATGATGAGTTCCGTCCTGTGGAAGGACGTTGACCATGCAGTGACTAATTCTAGCTGGGTTGTACAAGGGATAGATGTAGTTATGAGGGAGCACCTCATCTTCAAACGTCGTATACCGCTACAAAGGTTAAGTCCTTCTACCCCAATCTGCGAACAGAGAACATTGAGACTTTAGAGTCCAGAGTATAGTTGGTGGTTCTCTCTTAAACTTATGCAATAAAGAGCCTACAGATAGGTTGCTTACTGAGTATATTTTTATACTCACCCCCTTTCCCTCTTTTTTTTCTCAGGTCTGTGAATTTACACTTCATGGCAAAGAGGGTGTTTGGGAGCTTGAAAGTCACAGAGGAATTGTCGTCCCGGGGCGTCTGTCTAGTTTACCTTTGTGTACATGGCATTTATTTCATCATGTACCCCGATCTTTTTTTTCCCATTTTATACAATGCAACTCTTTTTTACTTGAACGCTTTAATACTCGCGAGGAAATTTTATACTTGAAATTTTTGCATTTCGTTTTTCTTCTACTTTCATGCATTGCATAATCTGTCGAGTCACTCCTGGTAATTTCGATGCGTCGTAATTCTGGGTTGTGATAATAATGAAGGTTATTTAGGTTAAAAAAATTTGCAATCCCAACAATTGGGTTGGATTTATAAGATGTCTCAACCTGACTCAACTCAACCTATGATTACTCCTAGTTGTTGAAGCGGATAGAGTGAGGTTACTTACCACTATATTATGAAGTATGTAAGTTAAACAAAAAGTGACATATTTTAGCCCGTGTATGTCGAACATCTCTAAATGTATCCATTAAAAACATTGAGAAAAAATGCGTAAAAAAAGACCAATTAATTGATATTTCTTCTCCCTTTGATTTGATTTCTTGTTGCTATGTTTTTTTTTTTTTTTTTTGAAGTCTGGTTGCTCCAAGCCGCCCACAGTGTGTGGGTATGTCTATGTGAATGAGACAGTCTGGGAGGTTGGGGGAGGGCTCGTGGGGCCTGAGCCTAACTGTGCAAGGTCTCTTACATTGTTGGCTATGCAGCCATTCGAAATAATCGACGTATGGATAATGATGAACCTGCTAGTTCTGCTCGCATGACCAAATACAAATCGTGTTGGTTTAATATTTGATCGAGGATTTATAAGAAGTGAAAATAAAATGTACGTGTAGGGACAATGATTAATGTATTTTGTGATATGGAACTTGTATTTTGATTTGTTTGAATTCAAAATAGCATTAAAATATCTTACGTTAAATTGTATAATACGTTAAATTGCAATTCACTTTGCCAGGAGAAAATTCTAGTGACCCGAAGCATTTCTTAGAGTAGACTGATCAAACGACGGTGGGTTTCGTGGTTTCTATTTAAATTCCGCTACTCAACCCTATTAGATCATACACAACTCAACCGTTCAACTGTGAACATAATTGTGTCTAACAGATTTCTTGCATCTCAAAATTTATAAAAATTAATGTGTTGAATATAAATTTGAATGTCTAATATAAATTTAAAACTATCCGATAAAAATCTGGTACTTCACTCAATTTTTTATACAAAGAATCGAATGTCAAAAACCAACTGACACAAAATAAAACGTTTATCAACGTAGTAAATACTTTTAAAATTTTAAGAACGAATTGGATATAAATCTCAAAATTAGAAAACATTAACATAAAAAAATAATTTAATACTTATGACAATACCTTCTTTTCTGTCTGCATGATCACTCTTAAAAGGCATGAAAACTAGTGAGATTCCACATCGGTTGGAGAAGAGAACGAATCATCTTTTACAACGGTGTGGAAACCTCTCCTTAACAACAAGTTTCAAAAACTTTGAGGGAAACCCCGAAAGGGAAAGCCCAATGAAGACAATATCTGCTAGAAGTTGGCTTGGGGCTTGGGCCATTACAAAACTTGTCCAACATGTTGAGGATTATTGAGAGTAGTAGTCCACATTGACTAATTAAGAGGAAGATCACGAGTTTATAAGTAAGGAATACTATCTTCATTCGTACGAGACCTTTTGGAGAAACTAAATGCAAAGTCGTGAGAACTTATGCTCAAAATGGACATCATACCATTCTCGAAGGTTCTGATTTCTCAATAGCCAGTTTTTTCTCTAGACAACTTCAAATTCAATCATAAGATGATGTTTATTCGATAGAGGCAAATATGAAACGTAATCGAATATAACTTGATTTGCAATTTGTTTGAAGGAAGAACTAGAGTTGAAAAGAATCAAGCATGGTTCTCAAAACTTTCTCATACGTCTATCATTGTTTATCATTGGCACTAGCCACAAATTACACAACCGTGCTTCCTTTAGCTGTTGCCTTGGTTAGTTTATGGTTAAAGTGGACAATATCATACCATTGTGGAGAGTCGTGGTTCCTAACCGTACTTATCAATCTCTCGGTATAATAATAAGTTTTATAAAGAATAGTCTAAATTGAATATTCGACTAAATTATAAGTTACTTAAAAGGATAATTTATTAACGTGAGGATAAGCAAATCTTATATCTCCAAGTTATTTTTATAGCATGTAACATAGTAGGAAAAACCTCTCCCTAATAACCGAGAACTAAATCTCAACCATAACCATTAGCATATAAGTTATTTAACTTAGAAGACAGTGACAAGAAGAAATTATAACAAAAAATAAGCTTTCTACATCGTCCTACATAGGATATGCTTTCAGCTACGTCGATGTCAAGGTTAGATTGCTTTGGTTTCACTTTGTTTTCAGCTTTTGGATCGTTTTTGTGAGATCCCAGTTGGAGAGGGAAACAAAGTATTCTTTATAAGTATGTGGAAATCTCACCATAGCAAACGTGTTTTAGAACCTCGACGAAAAGTCCGAAAGGGAAAGCCCAAAAAAGACAATATCTGTTAGCGGTAGGCTTGAACTATTACAGTTTTTAAAAAGTTGATCGAGTATCTACTAGCTAGAAAGGAATTTGGAATAGAGTAGGCTATTCACAACTAGTTGGATTAGGGTAAAGATTTTTGTTGTTGGATAAGTTTAGAATTTTGCATTTCGTTTTTCTTCTACTTTCATGCATTGCATAGTTTGTCGAGTCACTCCTGGTAATTTCGATGCGTCGTAATTTTTTGTTGTGATATTAATGAAGGTTATTTAGGTTAAAAAAATTTGCAATCCCAACAATTGGGTTGGATTTATAAGATGTCTCAACCTAACTCAACTCAACCCACGATTACTCCTAGCTCTTGAAGCAGATAGAGTAAAGTTACTTACCACTATATTATGAAGTATGTAAGTTAAACAAAAAGTGACATATTTTAGCCCGTGTAAGTCGAACATCTCTAAATGTGTCCATAAAAAACATCGAGAAAAAACGTGTAAAAAAAGACCAATTAATTGATATTTCTTCTCCCTTTGATTTGATTTCTTGTTGCTATGGTGTGTTTTTTTTTGAAGTCTGGTTGCTCCCAGCCGCCCACAGTGTGTGGGTATGTCTATGTGAATGAGACAGTCGGGGATGTTGGGGGAGGGCTCGTGGGGCCTGAGCCTGACTATGCAAGGTGGAGCAATGACCAACACCAACTTTGCTATGCTTGTGACTCTTGCAAGGCTGGGGTTCTAGCCAGCCTCAAGAAGAGCTGGAGAAAGGTCTCGGTCATTAACATCGTCATCTTGATCATTCTCGTCATCTCTTACGTTGTTGGCTATGCAGCCTTTCGAAATAAACTCGTGATCTTTCTCTAGACAACTTCAAATTCAATCATAAAATGATGTTTATTCGATAGAGGCAAATATGAAATGTAATCGAATATAACTTGATTTGCAATTTGTTTGAAGGAAGAACTAGAGTTGAAAAGAATCAAGCATGGCTCTCAAAACTTTGAGTCGTGGTTCCTTTAGCGGTTGACTAGAGTTGCCATTGTTTATTATTGGCACTAGCCACAAATAACACAATCATGCTTCCTTTAGCGGTTGCCTTGGCTAGTTTATGGTTAAAGTGGACAATATCATACCATTGTGGAGAGTCGTGGTTTCTAACAGTACTTATCAATCTCTCAGTATAATAATGAGTTTTATAAATAATAGTCTAAATTGAATATACGACTAAATTATAAGTTTCTTAAAAGATAAGCAAATCTCATATCTCCAAGTTATTTTTATAGCATGTAACAGAGTAGGAAAAACCTCTCCCTAGTAACCAAGAACTAAATCTCAAGTATAACCATTAGCATATAAATCATTTAACTTAGAAGAGAGTGACAAGAAGAAATTATAACAAAAAAATAAGCTTTGTGCATCCGTCCTACATAGGATATGCTTTCAGCTACATCGATGTCAAGGTTAGATTGCTTTTGCTTCACCTTGTTTTAATTTTTTAGATCGTTTTTGTGAGATCCCACATCAATTGGAGAGGGAAACAAAGTATTCTTTATAAGTACGTGGAAACCTCTCCATAGCAAACGTGTTTTAAAACCTCGAGGAAAAGTCCGAAAGGAAAAGTCCAAAAAAGACAATATATGTTAGCGGTGGGCTTGAACTGTTATAGTTTTTAAAGAGTTGATCGAGTATCTACTAGCTAGAAAGGAATTTAGAATAGAGTAGGCTATCCATAATTAGTGGATTAGGGTAAAGATTTTTGTTGTTGGATAAGTTTAGAAATTGTTAGACAGTGCTCTATGATTCAATGATTTGATGCTCGTGTTGTTATAAAATTTTAATGGGACATTTTCAATCCATATGGTATGTGTGAAATAAAACTGTGGCAATTACTCATGGGTTAATTGTACCACTATGGTCACAGGCTAGATGACTTACGTTTTGGTTTTAGATCACTTGCTAGTTTATTGGGGTTTTGAGTTTTGACGGTAGGTTAGATGGTCAGTGTTTGAGATCCGCTCATATGTTATATGATCAATGTTGTTGGATTTTATCAGGATTACATGCTAGATGCTCGTATTTCGAACAGGAACACAGGNTGGATTAGGGTAAAGATTTTTGTTGTTGGATAAGTTTAGAAATTGTTAGACAGTGCTCTATGATTCAATGATTTGATGCTCGTGTTGTTATAAAATTTTAATGGGACATTTTCAATCCATATGGTATGTGTGAAATAAAACTGTGGCAATTACTCATGGGTTAATTGTACCACTATGGTCACAGGCTAGATGACTTACGTTTTGGTTTTAGATCACTTGCTAGTTTATTGGGGTTTTGAGTTTTGACGGTAGGTTAGATGGTCAGTGTTTGAGATCCGCTCATATGTTATATGATCAATGTTGTTGGATTTTATCAGGATTACATGCTAGATGCTCGTATTTCGAACAGGAACACAGGTTATATGACCTAGTTTACTACATGGTATATTTTATTGTGTGTGTACGACATGTGTGAGATCCCACAAGGATTGGAGAGGGAAATGAAGTATTCTTTATATGGGTATGAAAACCTCTCCCTATAAGACGCGTTTTAAAATAATACTTGTAAATAATGTTTCATTTCCCTCTCCAACTCAACTGATGTACGATCTCACAATCTACCCCCTAAAATAATGCTTCTAAATTAATTTTTTATAAAAAAAATATCAATGACCATTCTAGATAAAACAGTTAATATTTTGTTTTAAAATGTATCCTTAAACTTTACTGAGTGTAAAAAATACCCTTTTAAACCGTAAAAAGTTTTATACTCTTAAACATTTCTAAAAAAATTAAAAAAAATGTCATTACCATTAGTAACATGTTTAATAAATACTCGTAATCTGTAGGAATAGTAACAATACTTTTAATATTTATAAAAATAAATAAATAAGTAAATTAGTTCTCTCTATATCTCATCTTCATAGATCATAATTTTCTTAATTCCGAGGTACATACATTAAAACTTTTAAATATTTTTTAAAAAGTTTAAGGGTATTAACGTTTTTTTTTTTTTAAAATCCATGGATATTTTTTAAACTTAAAAAAAAAATTAGGTATTTTTTAAATTCAAGAAGCATTTTTAAAACTATTTTAAAATTTAAGAGTATTATGGGCGAAAATGGAGACATGAATTGCCACGTTGGAATAAGACAATGGTAATATTGATGAGAATTTATTTTTTATTTTATTTTATTCTTGTATGAACCAGGTCTGAAGAAAACCATACGAACCCGGTTGAGTTAGGATTTGATTTGTCGAGAAGTGATTCAACCATCGTCGAGGCCATCCAACTTGCTTTGCTCAGAGCTGGCTTGTCGTCAAATGAGGGTTCGGGCGGGCAACTAGCACAAGAGAGTATCATATGTATCCGACCGTCGTTGCTGTTCTTCCCCCACCGTTTGGGTTCCCTCTGCTTTGGAAATTCAACCATAATTATCTGGTTATTTGGTTACCCTTCTAAAAAAATACTCATATAAGGATAATTATATCATTATGGCTATGCCATTTTTATAGAAAAAGGAGAGTAATGTCCCACAAACACATATAGAGAGAGGGCTTATTGTAAGTAAAGATAGCAGTCCAGTAGTTATACAATTAATTGGGAACAGAGAATTTGATGACTTCTTCAAAAGATGAGAGGTAGAGTTTCGGCGGCAATGAATTCATCCTCCTCACCTTTGCAATATATGACCAATGAAAACCATCGTCATTTTTAGCTTCTATCACAACAATATAACATTTGAAAAGCTCGAAGTTATCGACACTGCACAGACCGTTCACCACACGCTCGTAAATGAAATGATGTCCACCCTTCCTATTATGCTCTTCCACTGCAAACCTTCCAATTATATGCACTGGTTGGTCGTTGACATCCTTAATTGGAACTAGATCAGAAGGCAACACTTCTTCATCACTCATTTTTTAACACCTTTGAAAGATAGCTTCAACAAACTTACTTTGCTCATGAATATTTTGGAGTTTGATCTTTATAGTTGTGACGGAACGCAAATCAAATTGATATAGCTGAATCTTACAATAAAGACTAATTGAGCATTCCGATATTAGGAGATAGCTTGGAATCATATTCTTTAATTGGGATGATGGTTGCATTGTTTCAGTCAAACAATAGAGACTAAAACATTTTGCACATATATTTTTCTTACATATTAATAGTTTTATATAAATAATAATTAAATTAGTGAGTAAAAGTTTGGATTGAGCTCAGTTAACCTTAAATTCTATCTAAAAATATATATAAAAATATATAAGATTTCATATTTTATTATTATTATTATTATT